>NC_071272.1:4757500-4980000 GCF_023375685.1 Ictalurus furcatus
CACAGGAAGGATTTTTTTTTTTTCTCTCACAACACAGTAAAATAGAAGAGTTCCTTGCTGTGGGCTGGCTTGCTCAATGCTGCCATCTTGCTGTCAGTGCTTAATTGAAGCTCAAATACACGCACAGTTACACCAGATTACTTCGCTAGTTTCTTCACCGATGTAAGCGACTAGTGATGTGAAGTCAGCGATGTGAAGACAGATTGGTCAGGCATTGGTGTACGTGACCTTGGTCTGCTCCCCAATTTCTGTCCCAGTCAACCCTTATTTAATCCTGTCTCTGTCTTTTGTCCTCTGTCTCCCCCACCTTTTCTTTTTCTCTCTTGTGCTATCAGCAGGCACGGAAAAATAAATAATGCATCAGAATGCATTAAAATTGTTCACCAGGCTATCAGGGCAAAAATAGAGGGAGCTGAAGGAAGAGAAGGAAAACAGACTGTGTGTGTGTGTGTGTGTGTGTGTGTGTGTGTGTGTGTGTTCATGTGCGTGTGTGATTATGACTAAAAACAAGTGAACTTTATGTAAGGCCACGGGTCTGTTTCTTAATTCAGCCCCCATCGAGGGACATTTTCGTGTCTACTGGACCTAAGTGAAAGCACCTCAGTGGCCTTTGTGCAGTCGGATTATATCACCGTCATTTATTGCACTGTAGAATGATCATTTTCACGGTACGCTTTAGAACACACTATGGATGCACAAGAAATCACACTTATAATAGTGATAAGGATTTTGTAACACAAGAGGAAGAAAACACTTCTGGGGCTTTGCTGTTATAGCAAAATAATCAACGCTGTGGTGGCGTGATGCGGCCTATGTGAAAGATTTTACCACGTTGGAAACATAAAGGAACAGCCTTGTAGACTGTTAGAAAGCACCGACACTGGAGACTCCTTCCATCGTCTAATACGATAGTGTATTAGAGCAAAAGGGCGTTGATATACACTGTAATGTTGCAATCACGTGCTGTTATAGAAAGTTAAACAACAAATTCTGACCAATCAGAATTGAGAGTCTAACAGCACTGGATGGATTGAGAGATTGTGAAGTGATTAATTATATCATGCGCTCTCCGTTCACATGGTTTAATTCATGTAGCTTCAGAACATTATTTCAACTCTGACAAACGTGTATATATTGGAAAGAGTTTAGCTTCTAAGAGTTTACGCGCAAGTATATACACAATAGCATATTATTGAGATCATTTTCGTCCTCCATTCAGTGAGCACTTATGCCGTGTGGATGGGGGCGGAGTCATCCTGGAAGAGACCACTCCCACCAAGCTAGATATGTTTAGGTACTTATGCTGTGTGGATGGGGGCGGAGTCATCATGGAAGAGACCACTCCCACCAAGCTAGATATGTTTAGGTACTTATGCCGTGTGGATGGGGCGGAGTCATCCTGGAAGAGACCACTCCCACCAAGCTAGATATGTTTAGGTACTTATGCCGTGTGGGTGGGGGCGGAGTCATCCTGGAAGAGACCACTCCCACCAAGCTAGATATGTTTAGGTACTTATGCCGTGTGGATGGGGGCGGAGTCATCCTGGAAGAGACCACTCCCACCAAGCTAGATATGTTTAGGTACTTATGCCGTGTGGATGGGGCGGAGTCATCCTGGAAGAGACCACTCCCACCAAGCTAGATATGTTTAGGTACTGGTCAGAATGAGTCAGTCAGAATTACATTTCTTTTTATTGGTCCCAGATTTCTACATCCCAACTTGCAAATCTTCATAAGAATGGATTGTGATGTCATTGATCACGATATTCATATTGGATCGTCCTGCCAATAATGCACTAAACACACATTTACACCCTGTGTGCTTTTAATCATAAAGACCTGTAACACCGCAGTCTCTTTCGCTTCTCTTTCCATCCACTTCTTTCTTCCCTTTTCCGTTATCGCGCTCTCGTTCCTTTCAGCTCCTGTCATTCTCCACCTGCACTGCCGGGGTTCAGTGGCGGAGTCGAGTTCTTCCCCTCCTGCCCTCCGCCTCCTCCTCCTCGCTCTCCGCCCCTCCCCTCTGGCAGCGTGGCGATTGGCATTATTAAAAATTGATTGGCGCCGACCGCTCAGCGGTGTGCATGTATTATTGAGGTGGAGTTGGTTGGGAACCTGCCACGAGTGACGGAAGAAAAATGAAACGCTTTTAAATGGCGCGAGGCTTTCACATGGAGCTGCTCTCAGACTGGAAATTAAACCCAGCACACACACACACACACACACACACACAGACACAAACCAAGCTGTCCGTTGACACTCACACGCACATGCCTATGTGTACATATGTGACATATGGCATACCCACGCTCTGTCGTTCTCTTTTATTTCTAACTCTCTAAACCCCTGCTCACACACACACACACACACACACACACACACACACACACACACACAGCTGAGGCATCATCACTGAGACATATCTGAACTGTATAAAATGTGTATGAATGCTGCACCTGTCCCTTTATGTTCACACTCAAATCTAACATCTGGCTTTTTCTCTCCCTCTCTCTCTCTTTCTCACTCCCTCTCCTCCCCTACCCTGTCTTGTCTCTCCTTCCTCGACCATCCCTCTCTCGCTGCACAGATGAACAGGCCGATCCAGGTGAAACCCGCCGACAGCGAGAGCAGAGGAGGTAGCGCTTTGCTTTTTTTCCTTCTCCCTTCTTTTCTTTTGTGCACCTCTGTTATCTTAAATAAGCATCACTATTCACAACAGACGTCAGGGTGAATCGTGAGTGTCATATTTAATGGTACACCTCGATCAGAGATGACAGGACTACAGGACCCAGAGGAGGCCGGAGCGTTCCGCACTTCCCGCGTTACACGCGTGCTCCTTATCTTTATCGTTAAAGAAAAAAGATGAAGAAGACGTCTGTGTTTCGATGTGCTTTAGATGGATCTAAAGATAGATCTGAGATTAAAATTCAAATTAAGATGAAAAGGTGTAGCTTCAATCGGTGCAGTTTGAAATCATACTTGCTTTTTCCTCTGACCCTGAACGCTTATCCGTTTATCCACAACTTTTTGTGATTTCAAAGGTTCTTTTTAAATTCTATATAATTATACATATATACAGTTGCGATCAAAATCGTTCAACCCCCACTGCAATTTCAGGTGTATTGTCAAAATTTACAGACTTTCAGCTGAACAAATCAAGCAAAAGCAATTGAAATAGTTCAACACAATGAATGCTTCACGTGGTTTTCCCCAAATTCAACTGAAAATCCAACTTATAATGACTTCTCCAGTTTCAAAATTATTCAACCCCCTGAATAGAATCTCTCACAACAGCACAAATATGCAAAACAGGCGTTGTCTCAAACACACCTGATGCAACTAATCAAGGGCTTCATTAGTTGCACCAGATGTGCCTGAGCTGGAACACATGAAATACCTGAACTGGCTGGGGCAGAATATATATATATATATATATATATATATATATATATATATATATATATATATATATATCCTCTAAGGCAGTACAATTGGTGGCTTGATCCTGACCAATAATTTCCCTGTAACGATAGCTGACGACTCATTTTGATCTGCTGGAAATCTTTACGCTGAATATAATTTTAAAAAATGCTCAGATAGCTTTGTGAACATTAAGAAGTTTGTCCTCTATATGTGTGGCGGCCTGGGAAAACCCTTCACCTGGTGAAATTGTGACACCGTCTACTAAACTTCTGAAAACAAGTCTCTTTTTAACCCTCCCAACAAAACCAACCGAACAAACCCTGTATTTAAAGATCACCTTCCAGTTCCACTGAAACAAACACACTGCTGCATTATTGATTTCATTTGCATTTCATTTCACATGTGCTAAATAAACTCTAAATATAATAAATATGACCATGAAAACTATGCCGATCTTTATTCATAGCCTACAGCCATTTTTAGAGCTGTGCTTGTTAAAGCTGTGCTTTTTTTCTTTTTTTTGATTTTTCTTCTTTTCTTTTTTTTCTTTTTTTTTCTGAACACCCAGGCAAGATTAAGTAGTAAATAAAAACTATTTCCAAATTTTTTCTGTGAAATATGTTTAGGTTTTCTTAAAGCAGACGTGTCAAAAGTAAAGATGAGTTTCCCTGACCTCCATATATATATATATATATATATATATATATATATATATATATATATATATATATATATATATATATATAATTTAAAATGTTGCTTATGTAGTATTCTTAGACTAAGAAACTACATGGCGCCTTTATAACACATTCATAAGTGTTGCATAAATATTTCATAAAGCAATTCTGGAGATTTTATTAAAGGCTTATGCCAAAATGCATAAGATGATACTGGTGGTTTTTATAAAACTTTGCAACCAAGAGTGAACCACATCCCCGAGCAGACCTGATTGAGATACTGTCTTACTGTCCTTTTTTAATCCATATCTTGCTTGTTTTTATATCATTACCTTTATTTTACTACCAGCACATTCATGGCACTTGACAGGTACACACAATGCTTCATAAATATACATTTGATTAACACTATAGTTTAAGGGCGCTTAAATCATTCATTTAGCTGGCATATGGGCTTCATAAATAAGAAGCTGTATTGGATTGAGGCTCCATGATCATTTTAATGCAAACGGACTGATCATTCAATTCCATGCTGCTGTAAGAAGTAGATCTCGCAGCTACATCTCCCAGAAGGTAAGATGGCAGGTGGACACATTGGGCCTCATTTATCAAACGGGATGTGAGCGGATTTATTCGTAAAATCATTCAAGTGAGCGTTTTCACGAGAAATTTGGTATCCGTTCATGTAAAACGTTCTTAACCTACTCGTGCTCCGGTGTGGGTGTAAATTTTACGGATAAGAAGACTAACTAATGTAAACCTGGACGTGGTCGACTTCAGATCATATCATTTGCATTGATCAGTGCACTATTATATATGGAATATACCGTTGAGTTGAAATAGTTTCTTTTTATTACGTTTACAGCATGTAGCAGACACCCATATCCAGAAGCGCTTTGGAGTTTCGATCATAAACACATCCTCGTTCTAGTTCACTGGGTCAGGGACTCAGAATACCATCGAGAACATTTTGTAAAAACCCAGTCATTTTATATTATTGCCATTAATTAAAAAAAAAAAGCGAGCCAACACAAACCCATAAATTAAGACACATTAAACTAATCATTTAATTATGACAAAAGAAATGGCACCGTATAAACGGACGGGCCGGTCTGTCTACGCAGAGACATAAGCTGTAAACCAGAAGTCCCAGAAGTCTCCATATATAGGGGACTATGTTTGCCAGCACCACGTCAGTTGTGCCTTTGTCAGTGGATGTTCATGGACGTCCACTTCTCGGTCGGCCCGCAACACTTCCAGTCTTTTTGAATTTGTTAATAAATTTGCCTACAGTGCCATGTACTTGCCATGTTTCCTGTTAAAGTCCATCGCAACCTATTTATTTATTTATTTATTTATTTATTTATTTATAAACTATGTATGGAGACTTTTGGGACACCCTGTAATGTCCTTCTTTGAGGACATTCAGAGGGCATCGTGATGACATCATCTAGGACATCCACTGACCAGAAATCAGTGCGTCAACACTGTAGGAAAAACAGATTCACAGACACGAGGACGGAACATGTCAATTGTAATTACGTCAATATTTAGTATTCAGATGCAGTCAAATTTAATGCAGCTATAATTTTATACTGCCACAGATGGAGGAAGCATTAGCTACACTTACGATTACTTTTTTACCATTTGGCTGATGCTCTAGAGTAGAGTTTCTCGAACATTACACACTGTAAAGAAAAAAGAAAGAAAAAACGACAAAGATCTCCTCAGCACGGTTTTGTTTTATGAGCGTAATCCGACTATTCAAATATTCATCTCATTATTTACAGGTGTACAGTAATAATTTGTCTATTTATTGGAGTTGTAGAGCGAATTATTCTGGAATGTTCCACCAACAGAACATGTTTTTATTTGATTACATTTACATTATTTATAGCCTACCTGTTTTTGAGTTATTGAGTTTTGGATTAATTCCACTTATTTCAATTTGTCAGGGTAATAACTATAAAAAAAAAAACAACAACAAATGTAATAGCTTTAATAATAAAGGCTTCCGATAATAAAATAAAATGCAAAATTACGGACCCCCAGGCTAAGCTTCACAGACCCTACTGTGAGAACTCTTAAAGAAGGCATGATGAAAAGGACTAAAAGTCTGTAAATGGAAAGATTTGAGGCTGATGCGAGTTTGTGCAAGTGCTATAGTGACAGAAAGTGAAGAGCCAAAATAAACTACAGATCTTTAATGAAGGAAACAAGCTGAAAATACAGCTAATTAATGTGTATATATATAGAGATAGATACATTAATTCTCTGTCTTTTCAGCTTGTTTATATATATATATATATATATCCAAATGAAATCTCTTAAAAGTAGAATTTATTTAAAAAAGGTCCTTAATTAAAGGAAAGCGGGTAAGTGTAGTATGCAAGAACTCCACACTGTTTTTACTTGTTGCCCTTCTGAGTTCTTCCTATTATGTTTATTTGTCTCTCTTTCTCTCTGTTGCTGTCTTTCTCTCTCTCTCTGAATGTCTGAATTGCTCTGGTTTCTGGTTGGTGGAAATCTATTTCCACATCACTATCGCTGTCAGCTCCTTTAACAGCAAGATGCTTGGATTGTGTTCTGCCTCACTTGTAAGTCTCCTTGGATGAAAGCATCTGCCACAGAAATAAATGTAAATGTAAATGTACTCAGAAGTGCTACAAACCCACAAACACTCACACGGAGAGACAGAGAGAGAGAGAGAGAAAGAGAAAGAGAGAGAGAGAGAAGTGAATACAGGGGTTGGAGAAATTGTTACAAACCCTAGTCACAAAGCAGTCACACAGACTGCGGGATGAAATAGAGTCATGTGAAGTTAAGCTCATACGCGCCAGCAACAAAGGTCACTGATCACAATCACATACGAGTAACGGCACAGCAAAAGAGAATGCGTGAGTTTGGATGGTTGAGCAAACAAACAAATATTTTTTTAAAAAAATATATCATAAGTTTTACAGAAGAACAACAACACAAAAGATACTATTTCAGTTTGGATGTAAGAAAGAATGAAAGGAAGTCGAGAAAGAAAGTAAGGGGCAGAAAGAAAGAAAGAAAGATTTTTCATTTATATTTTTGAATTAAAAAGAAAGAGAAACGGGTGAAGAGAAAAAGAAAGAAAGAAATAGAAAAAATAACTTGGCATAATAAGAATAATAAGAAGAAATCAGCTGAGATGTTTGGAAAGAAAGAAAGAAAGAAAGAAAAGAAAGAAACTTGAATGACACTGAAAGAATGAAAGAATTTAGAGGAAGAACTAAGAGGTGAATGAAAAATAAAGAACGGCGTAGAAAGAAAGAAAGAAAGAAAGATCGTTACTTCAGGTAACTGCATGGCAACTGAGAATATTTGATTTTGGAAAATTGAATTGCAAGACAAATAAATAAATTAATTAAAACAATGACAACAACAACAAGAAGAAGAAAAGGAAGAGGAAGAAGAAGAAATAAAGAAAAAGGGGGGGGGGGAATTGTCAGCTATGAAAAATCATCAAGTAACGGCATGGCATAATGGAACATTAACGTTTGGATGGTTGTAAAATAATAATAATAATAATAATAATAATAATAATAATAATAATAATAATAATAATAATGGAGATGGTACATCGACTTGTGGAGGGAGAAGGGTGACAGCTAGCCATTTTTTGATCAGGAATTGGGTTGTCTTTTCTATTTTTGGACTTGTTTTTGTCTCAATGGGATGGATGGCTTCACAATGAGAGAGACAAGCACACCAGAGTATTAGAGACAGATGCACCTATTCTCTCCATTCTCTCCATCCGGCAACATCTCTCCTTCCTCCCCCAACACCCTCAAACTGAGACCATCTTTTCTTATTCACACTTGACAGATGAATTGTCTCTGCTCTTTGCCCTTTCAGACCACCAAATATATCCAGTAGTTAGGCCTTTAAAGTCACCCCGTGCCTCCGAAAAGCCCCTTGATGCCTCTCGCTGCCCAGTCCGTCCCCCAGCCGTCTAGTCACGACGGTGAGACGGAGGCAGGAAGCTGGAGGTCAGTGAGAGAGACGGCACAGGGAGGAAGCAAGATGATGAAGTCGTGCTGACGAGTGCAGAGAGGATCGTAATAGAGGAAAGAATGAAAGCACAAGATAGAAATAAACCAAGCATGAAACACATGGACTTACTACTATAGTGTATGTAGACTCAATGTCCACTTTATTAGGAACACCTGCTAACCTGCTCATTCAAGTATCCAGTCATGTGGCAACAGAGCAGTGCATAAAATCTTGCAGATACAGATCGAGCGATTTCGTTAACGTTCACATCAAACATCACAACTGGGGAGAAAATGCGATTTCAGTGATATTATCCCTGGGATGATCTCTGGTAGCAGACCACCTTTTAGAAACTGCTGATCCCCTGGGATGTTCTGTTTAGAGTTTACAGAGAATGGTGGGAAAAACAAAAAACATTAATGGTGCAGAAGTTCTGCACTCAGAAACGCCTTGTTTGAACTGACACGATGGCAACAGTTAACCTAAATAACCGCTCTTTACATCCGCGGTGAGCGGAAAAGCGAGACTGGACAGCTGAAGAAGAAGAAGAAGGAAAAGGATCACAGGACTGGAACTCGGTGTGAGCTTCTGCTGTTGTAGCCCATCCACCTCAGGGTTTGGAGTTCTGCATTCTGAGATGCTTTTCTGCTCACCACGGTTGTAAAAAGTAGTTATTTGACTTATCGTAGCCTTTCTCAGTAACACAATCTGTACTTTTTTTTTTTTTTTGTCTTTTTAACTTCAAGAGAGAAAAAGAAAGTGAGGTTAGTGAGGGAACAACTGTTTATATCTAACTGACACTGGAGACTCCTTCCAAAAATGCAAAATAAACATCATCATATCAACTATTATACATTTTTCTTTCTTAAGAAACGTTTTTTTTTTGTTTGTTTGTTTATTATAAGGTTTAGATTATGTCCTTCGTAAAGGTCCCTGTGATTTGCATTTATATTTTCAGAGCTGCTGTTATAGAAAACGAATCAACACCTTCTGACCAATCAGATTAAAGAATTTAACAGCACTGGGTGTTCAATAAACACTCTTTTGTAAATCAAATAAGTCGAATATATACATTCATTATATATACGGTCGAGGTAATCAGTTTACTTACGCCTTGCGGAATCTGCAAGAATGTTAATAAAATGTCCTGCCCTATTTCACATAACAGATGCTTACATGTTTTGTGAGAGTTGTTCACGACTCCCGTGTTTGTCCTGAGCAGTTAAACTGCCCACTGGTCCTGCACATTCTTTGCTTTTCCAGCATCTTCTGCGTATTTGACCCCTTTCCAACAGCGGCTAGATGATTTTGAGATCCATCTTTTAACACTGAGGACGACCGAGGGACTCGTACACGACTATTACAAAAGGTGCAAACGTCCACTGATGCTCAAGAAGGCAACGTGGGGGTGGGGGGTGGGGGGGTGGGGATTGTAAATTGTTATTATTTTGTTTAAAGATCTTTTTTTTTTTTCTTCATTTAGCCCTGCCCGTCAGAAGCAATACAAGATATTTATATGTTTCCTAGAAGACAAAAATAATCATTTATTCGGGGCAATTTTTAAATTTGTACCACTTTGCAGATTCTGCAAGGCGTATGTAAACTTATAACCTCAACTATATTAGTATACAGTATATGTTATCCATGTATGTCTGGTTTCATGTAAAAAAAAATAAAATAAATAAATCTCTGTCATCTAAAGAACTGAGAAGAAGTTTGTCTAAAAGAACGGTGTGAAATTTCCGGTCCAATAGGGTTAAAGCCCAGGAAATATCTGCACTTTATTTATTTAATTACCTTTACTTTCCTGCTTGAACAATCTCCACACATCAACAGTTAACCAGATGTTATTACGTGTGTGTGTGTGTGTGTGTGTTCAATTTCATCATCTTCCTGCATAAACTAAAAAAATGTGTAGCTTGTCCTTTGTTTCCAGATTTGCCTTGGGATAAAAATATTTAGCACAAAACAACGCAGCTTCCGTCTCTCTCCTCCCGATCTGTGATTTAAGACTGTCTTCATAATCATGTAAATAAAATTATGAATAATAAAGAGCCGTAAAGCCCACAAGTCGAAGGATTCCACAGAATCTGCTTCATACTTACACATTTCATTAGCCTGCCTCGCGGTGTAGTAAAAAGCCTGCGTGATTTACTCGGCAGCATCGAGGAGTCACAGCTTGTCTGAGCTTTTATTAATCTTGTCTTGTAATTCAGGGAAATTAAGTTTAAAAAAAAAAAAAAGCATTTGCACCAGTTTTGCACATTATTATGCTTTAAAGACGATGCCTTAACGATCCAGCCTGAATTCATGCAAAATTTATGTGAAAATTTTGCAAAAAATGAAGAAAGCTACAGTATGATTACTAACCCCACACATAACTTCTCACAGGATTTGACTCACTTTTAAGAATCCGAATAGGAATCTTTTATACATCCGAGAATCAGATTGTACCTGGGCTTATTGTTGTCAACATAGATGCTATCAACATGTTATCACCATACAATCTCTGGATAAAAATACTCTGCTGTTCCAAAATGTGAACAGGTACACCTATTAAAAAATAAAGACGTGCAGACAACATGCACAGAGCGTAGTATTTGGTTGTGTTTTTTGTTTGTTTGTTTGTTTTTATTTTCGAAAGGTATTTATTTTAGTCTTTATAGGCAGTTTTCGAACGATTTAGGGTTTGAAAAATAAAAAGAAGAAGCTTTGTTGTCATTGTAACATGTTAAACGTCATTTTGTTTTATAAAATACAGAATTTAAAGAAAAAAGTCGCAATATTTTGAGAATAAATTAGTAATATTTCATGAAAACACTTCCCCAGTGTCACCTTTAACATACAAATACTTTATTCTAAAAATATTGCAGCTTTTTTCTTGAAATAACAAAAATATTGTGTTTATACATATATATATATATATATATATATATATATATATATATATATATATATATATATAAATAAATAAAAAAGCTTTAATGTTCTGAGAACAAAGTCATAATATATATATATTATGACTTTGTTCTCAGAACATTAAAGCTTTTTTTCCACGTAATATTATTACTTTTTCTCGAAATATTAAGACTGTTCTTGTAATAAAGAGTGTTCCTCTATATATTATGACTTGAAATATCATATCTTTATTCTCAAAATCTTGTATTTTTATTTTTAAGCCATAACCCTAAAACGTTATAGTATATAATACCTGTCAGAGTATTCATTTCATTGTCTGTAAAAGTTGATAAATCTGCCGTTATTCCCCCCAAACACCTTAAAAAACACAACTTTTCACGTTATAAAGAAGCAGGAAACCGCTCGACTTTCCCATGGCAGAAAACTTACTGACAAAGTTACACAGCACTAACACTGGAGACTCCTTCCATAAATCTTGAATTACTGAATTATTTCCTTACAGACAGCTTCACCATATCGATGATTAGATGTTTTTCTTTGTTAAATAACAATGTTTTTTTAAAAAAAAAAATTCCAGTTATTATTAGGCTTAGATTATGTGGGTGCAGGTTCCTGTGAATAAGTCGCAATAAAGAAATGATGATATATTAGAACTTATTAGAAAGTCACCAAAACTTTTATATTAAAATATATATATTTTAAATGAAAACTAACTGTTTGATGTGGTGGATCTAGAAAAAAGTAATTAAACAGCAAATAAGGCACCCTCATGAGAATATGCTAATTAGAGTGTAATATCAGATATTTGCATATTAGATCACAAATGAGATGATTGGCTCTTACATTTTGTGATGTAATAACACTTTCTGCTCAGTACAAGCTCAGCTTTTTCAGCACCTTCGATTAGCATTTTGAAGAAAACTTTTTTCGGCTGAAACACAACGTTATTTTAAACACAATTCTGTGCTGTTCCAGCGCTGAGATGGTGGGCAGTGGAAGAGAGCGTTTGCATTCAGGAGACAGTGATGTTCGATTGTATATTCATGCACGGAGCCTGACTCTCACTGCGAGCCCTTTGCTCATTCTCTTTCAGAAGACAGGAAGCTGTTTGTGGGCATGCTGAACAAGCAGCAGTGCGAGGACGACGTGCGACGCCTGTTCGAGGCCTTCGGAAGCATCGAGGAGTGCACCATTCTCCGAGGCCCTGATGGAAACAGCAAAGGTTAGACACTATGGTTCCTGCTTGTTCGGTTTGAGACGTGTAATTAGTGAAGTATTTTTATCTTTTATTTTTAAGTTCCAAAAATCTTTTCATTGCTCCTGAGTGGCTCAACAAAAAAGCCTTCGTGTTCGAATCCTGATGATGCCACAGCCGTCTGTGGCCGGGAGTCCAAGAGAGCGAAACTGGCCATGATCTTTGGGTGGGAGGGACAGCATTCTCTCTCCCCTGTCAGTCATATTGACACTAGCCGATAGTGGGCATCTGTGAGCTCATGTATGCGGAAGATAGCACGTTCCTTCGAGGGACGCACCATGAGTAGTTGGAAAAGATGCGGTTGGGTGGTTTCACGTATCTCAGAGGAAGCCTTGAATCATGTCGTATGATGGGGAGAGCTAGCTGGTGGGTGGGAATCCGGGAGAAAATGGGACTGGGATATGGGAAAATGGGAATAATTATTATTCCCACTATTTAACTATGTAATCCTTTTCTGTGTTTTATACTTAACTTTTGTTTTAATTGCTTTGGTAGTTGTTTTTATTCAAGGTCTACTTCATGTAATGTTTAAACATATTCTTATTTCAGCATAGATCTTCTTCTTCTTCCTAATCTTCTTCTACTTCTTCTTATTCTTCTTCTTCTTATTATTATTATTATTATTATTATTACCATTATTATCACAGACAACAGAAATGAAAACCCTTTAAATGAAAAGCCTTGCCTCAGCACTATTCATAATATTCACAGCATGGAAGAAAACAGTCAGTAGTAACTGGCACGTGTGTGTGTGTGTGTGTGTGTGTTTGCTGGCTTTGACAGGCTGTGCATTTGTGAAGTACTCCTCTCATGCAGAAGCTCAGGCGGCCATCAGTGCGCTACACGGCAGCCAAACCATGCCTGTGAGTACCGAGTACACCTCAGCTGGGATGGAGGATGCGTTCCATCTGGATTATATTACTGAGTGTGTTTTTCTTTTGTGTGTGTGTGTGTGTGTGTGTGTGTGTGTTTTAGGGTGCCTCTTCCAGTCTGGTTGTGAAGTTTGCAGACACGGATAAAGAACGCACCATTCGGCGCATGCAGCAGATGGCTGGTCAGATGGGCATCTTCAATCCTATGGCCCTGCAGTTTGGAGCGTATGGAGCCTACGCACAGGCAAGAACCCTCCCTCTGTCTCTCTCTCTCTCTCTCTCTCTCTCTCACACACACACACACACACACACAAACACACATTCTGTCTTTCTCAATCTCACACACACACAAACTCCATCTGTGTGGATTTCTTTACACACTGACTCCCATCCACAATCCGGTGTGTATATTCATGAGTAATTCTTTAATATTATATGGGATTAGGTTATATATATATATATATATATATATATATATATATATATATATATATATATATATATAAAGTTGCATTGTTTTATCCTTTATAAATATCACTACTGTGTATTACTATTACTATATATTGCTATTGCAATTTGCATCATATTATATTATACCACTGCACTCATGAATTCTCGAATCTGATTGTTCAGAAGATCAGAAGTCACAAGTTTACGTTAATGCACTCGCTCTAATGCAGTGTCGTTTCTATGGTAACAGCTCATTCATAGGGACAAGATTAATAATAAATTGTGCAATCATTACTATGGTGAAGATGTTTAATTAACATTTACGGAAGGAGTCTCCAGTGTCAGCGCTTCAGTAGGTTTTTTCAACACGAGGACTTCATAGCGCTTTGTGGTTTCTCAGTAACATGACAAGCTGCGCTGATTGGGGGTGGCGACACTTTTATAACTCAGTCAAGTCCACTTAGACAACAGTAAGTCGATTCCATAACAGTACGTGTAATTATAAACGGCATGACGTGTCGTTCTTTAATGCAGAAAAATTGTAATTATTAACCGACCGATGTGGTATAATATACTTCAGAATACGCTGTTATTGGAAAATAATCGACAATCAGGGTGTAAAGAGTAACTCCGCTTCATTTCGGGCCACTTTTTTTACTTATATTATATTATATTATATTATATAAGCTAATTTGGAAGTGTGTGTGTGTGTGTGTGTCCATTAGGTGCAGCAGCAGGCAGCATTGATGGCGTCTGTAGGACAGGGAGCGTATCTCAGTCCTATGGCTGCGTTTGCTGCAGCTCAGATGCAGCACATGGCCACCATCAATGGCCTGCCAGGAGCCCCCATGACCCCTACGTCAGGTGAGTCTACACACCGCTACACACACACACATACACACACACACACACACACACACACACACAAGTACATCCTGTTTTGTCCAAATATTCATTATAATGTACGAACTCATTTATATATTTGCTTATTATTATCCCTGTTCATTATGATGCAAATAAAGAGCGCTTTGTTTTTTGGGGTTTTTTTTTTTTACCTTGTGCCCAATTAGCTTCTGCTTCTTAATGAACCAATTACCATAAACCAGAAATACTTTAGCTTTTAAAGATGAAATGTCTTTTTAATTATGAAATAAATGTTAGTTCTAGCTCTCTGCAGGACTCTGCTATTATCGCCAGGATTTTATCACCGGTTTGTTTAATTAGTTTGTTTGTTTTGTTTTTTTTCCTTTTGAGTATTATTCCACAGCTGTTATTTTTGTTCACTCATTACTAAACTGAGGTCATTTGAAAGTAAAGTTGCACTGAACGGAGAAAGTTTGTAAGTAAAAGAGAGTTTGTAAGTAGAACAAAAGGTGTTATGCCATGAGCCCGTTCACGTTTGTTGTTGGCTTCGCCCTCAGGAGGGAGCACGCCCCCTGGCATTACCGCTCCTACGGTGACCAGCATCCCCTCTCCAATCAGTGTTAACGGCTTCACTGGACTGCCCCCTCCTCAAGCCAACGGCCAGCCCCCTGCCGAGGCCGTGTTCACCAACGGGATCCACCCATATCCAGGTACCATTCTTTTATGTAACACCTCACATAAAACATAGAGTATAGTTGATGTAGTAGGAATTAAGTTTCCAGAGAAACATTTGGGACAAAACGTAACTTTTAAAGTAAAGCAACTTTTTGAGGCTAAAGGAAGTGAAACTATAGTGGATCTATAAACTGTATTGAACAGCAGGTGTGGACCAGGAATAGGTAATACAATAGACCATGATAATAAAACCATGTCCAGTTTAAAATGTAGCAAGAGACTTTTACTCAAATTGAACAAAGCACGGTGTGTTTCTTTCATGTTCAAGGCAATGCCATAATTCGGTTCAATAAAGTTTGGAACATGTTCGGAACAAACTAAAATTTTGTTATTAAAGCAATACACCAGTTGTGTCCACTGTATTGATGATATCATAAATCGATCATATTTTAACAATGACCTTGATGTGAAATATTGGAACATAGCTAATAAACTGCTGTAAGAATGAAATTTTTACTTTTTCGTTTGAAGTTTTCGTATTTGATGTATATTTTCATAACGGTTGATGAATTTATGTATTTGTATGATGGCCTAGGAAAAAAAAAAAAACCTTCACATAGTGAGGTGTTTGCTACGATATATAGAGTTCTGAAAAGTAACGTCCATTCTGATCGCGGGCATTTTTAACCGCCAGTGTCTGATTACAAACCAAATTGATTAGTCTTATATCCGTTTAAGCTGTGGCATATAACTATCCAACCACTTGATCAAATCATGAGATTAAAAGTGTTAGGAAGGCAGACTGTTTGCAGAGAAATAGCTTCGGCATGATCGTTGTTTTGATGAAACGAATGTATAGTGCCGTTAAAATGAGGTGTGTGGAAGTATGGAAAACCCACCTCATTTTGGCCGAAACCCACCACGACATTTTGGCCAGAATTCAGCCACAGCAACATCCGATTTTCCTAGTTTTCCTAGACCACCGCATGTTTTTGCTTTAAGAGCACTTTGTGAGTCACTCTTAAAGCAGGAGTTTGTTATTTTCTTGGGTGGGGGAAAAAAGAGAGAGAGAGAGAGAGAACTGAATCATAGAAATATATTTATCCCTTTCATAAACTTGTTTTTTTTCGCTCGCTACTTGCTCCGTTTAAAACGAGATTCCCGCTTTTATAATGAGTTTTCCGGCTTTTTCACTTGATATCATTTTGGATAATTGTTTTTACTTCAGCTAGCATAATTAAACACACTGTTTATTTTTGTTCTTCATCACTCCCTGGCTTTATTCTCCATGCGGAAGCTCTCAGAGTTTTTATTCATGAAGTATAGCCGTAGTAGATCTACACACAAATACAGCGAGTCTTTTTTGGTGTGCTTGTTGCGTCTCAATGAGGCGGAAATCCAACGTGTGTTTCCTGGCTGTGTCTCAGTGTTGCAGGAGGTGGTTTTTAGGGAAGACTCGGAGAAGGGCGGCTTGGGCGTCGCTCAGCGGAGTTGTTTTGGGGTACAGGGAAGCTGTTTCCTCTCTTCTCTATCTGAAGGTACCAAAACGCCTTCATCTTTATTTATTTTTTTTTTGTCCCTCTGATTGCTGTCTGTCTTGTCTTGTAGTGTGATGTCTTTTGTGTCTATGGGTGTTTGTACGTCGTAGCTGTAGCGCTAGTTTCTGTCTGCAGTGCGTTAATGTTATTTGATTGCAGTAATGAGCCAAATGCTTAGTCACTGCTTATAGTATGCATGCATGCAAGGCATTGTGGGATTTGACACCATTCAATTTGTTGAGGTAATAGCTTGAACTGATGTGATCAGCATGCTTTATAGCTACTTCCCTGATCTCGTATGTCAGTGCACGTTCTCAAATCTTTAAATCGGGCAAATGAGCTTTACTTAAAAGCCGAGGAAGTGGATACTGCAGTTTCAGCCACGTTGCGTCGTGCTCAATGAAGAGTGATATACATAGCGGTGCGTATATTGCCGCAGGAGCTCAGGGTGGATTGATGTGTAGTGTGGAGATGTAGCTGTATATTGTTCTCCACACACACTGTGGCTGCCAATCCAGCGCTCTCTCATGTTAGGGAAACTTTGCCCGAACTCAAGCTCCTTCCCACAGCTTAATTGTTTGGGGATGGAGTAAGACTAGGAGTGGGGAGGAGTTGTGGGTGAACTCATTGACTCCAAGCAGTGTTGCCAACTTAGTGACTTTGTTGCTTGATTTGGTGACTTTTTAGACCTCTTTAGCAACTGTATTTAAAAAAAAAAAGAGCCTAGTGACATAATTTGCGACTAAAACAAGTGGAGACAGCAGGTTCCATGGACTTGCCACCGGTGTATAAAGCCCAATGACCAATCACTTATCACCATTGTTCCCAGCGACCAATCACTGATCACTATTGTTTCCCAATGACCAATCCCGTTTCCCAATCACTGCTCACCATTGTTTGTCCCACCCACATGCTTCTTTGTTCTTTGTTTTAAACGTACTTCTTGGCGATATTTACAAGTAGTAAAAAAATCTTCCTTCTTTCGTGTAACGCGTTTTGATATGCAAATGATCTTGACAATTCATGAAATATGCAAATGATATAAAATAGTGACTTTTAGAGCATGCCTTAGCTACTTTCTCCTGAAAAGTGTTGGCAGCACTGACTCCAAGTTTGCATACTCACACAAATTTGGTCTGTGCCCTCCACAGAAGCTTTTACTTCCTGACCTGTATACGAAATTTCTCTCTCTCTCTCTCTCTCTCTCTCTCTCTTTCCAGCCCAGAGTCCCACAGCAGCTGATCCTCTTCAGCAGGCGTATGCGGGAGTCCAGCAATATGCAGGTCTGTCACTCTGCAAGAGAGGCTGCTCTGTGTGTTCATGCATGCTTGTACTCAACAAGTGCTAGCCGTAGCGAAAGTGTATGTATATGCGACAGTGTGTTCGTGGCAGGTGGCGTGTGTAAATGTAGGTTCTGACACATCGGCATATGTGTGTGTCTCAGCAGCCTACCCAGCTGCATACGGACAGATCAGCCAGGCCTTTCCTCAGCCTCCTCCTATAATCCCCCAGCAGCAGAGAGAAGGTGAGACTGCCTGTCCTGTGTATTTCTGTCTACAGGAACTCGAATTCTGGGCTTCCATTATAGCTTCTGTCATGATTTCAACATGATTTTGCTGTTGTTGACTTTTTTTTTTTTTTTTTTGGATTGTGAATTGAACCCGATAAAAATTCTTTCTAATCCCTATCAGTCAGATGTCGTAATACATTTGATAAACATTTGATCAGATAATGTGTACTGTGAGCAGTGTCATATTTCAATATCCATATCTCAAATCTACTCGAGCCTATTAATATGGCAAACAATTGGCATGGGAAAATCATTTAAAGCATTCGTGCCTTCCCATTTCACTAGATAAAAATGATGGTTGTAGTTTCCTTCTAACTTTAGCTAGCGTTACCCTATAGCTTTGTTCGTCAGTGGGTGGTGCAATTTATCAGTTGTAATTTGAATCTAGCCTGAAGTATAAACTAATATTTGTATTTCATTGAAGGCATACAATGTCCATGAGGTCAGTTTGTGCAGAGAAATCATATCCAAAGGATGTGCACAAAAAACAAACAAACATGTATTATAAACCTGTACTTGGCCATTGACCACAATGGTATCGATGTATCCCTGCTCGTGATTGGTCTTTTGGAACTCGCTAATCAATCTTATCATTCGATCAATTTGAACTGCTAAGAATGCGATGCTTGATGTGAAAGATGCAGCTTTATTGTACTGAATGTGAACACGCAATGCGTATAAACCGAATATTTGTTTAGACGACGTCAGCTGGATTTGCTGACGTTAGACAATTATGAATATGCCTGTGGCTATGCCTCCCTCCAGTGGCTGCTGTGGTGAAAGATGCTCTTGCTTTGTGTAATATCATGAGCTAATATTATCCACACTGTACTGAAGCGATTCATCTCTTTTCTGGTTAAGAGAATAAAGCCTGTCTAGCTGTATCGAAGGAAAAGTGAAAATATTCTTCATATAGAACAGTACTGATGAATTGAATTATAGCCCGAGTTATTTTTTCAAGATTGTAGCCAATATGTGTGCAGAACTAATAGTCTCATCCTTTTCAAGCTCGTTCTCTCGTTCTCTCTCTCTCTCTTCACTCTGCCTGCTATCCAGGCTGCTTATTCTAATTTCTCCTTTTATGTCTTCTTCTTCTCTGCCCTCACCTCCTCTTCATTCTCCTCATGTCAATATATTCTCCCTTTTCTTCCAATCCCTGCTTTATCCCGCTCACCTTTTGTCTCGCTTCAAATCTCTCTTTTCCCGGCTTCATCTCTACCTGTCTGTCTATCCGTCTTCCTCCATCTCTGTGCCACTCCGCAGGGCCGGAAGGCTGTAACCTGTTCATCTACCACCTCCCTCAGGAGTTTGGGGATGGCGAGCTGATGCAGATGTTCCTGCCTTTCGGTAATGTCATCTCCTCCAAAGTGTTTGTGGATCGGGCGACAAACCAAAGTAAATGCTTTGGTGGGTAAAAATGATAAAACACCTGCAAAGATTACTATCATTCTTATTCTCTCACTACTAATGTTTTGACCTCATTTCTCTACCACAGCTAAGCTTTTAGAAATTAGAGACAAGGCGCAAAAAAAGAAAGAAAGAAAAAGAAAAAAAAAAAAAAGACACGAGAGATGGCAGTGTAGTGGATTTTACTCAGTGATCAGTGAGGAACACTGGACTGGAAAGAGGAAATTTGCTGAGGGCTGCGAGATGTTTTGATGTGCCCTACTTGTAACAAAAATGAGTATCTATATTCAAATGAACACTATCTCCAGCTCCATTGGCTGAGTCACTTATCAGAGGCAGTATATGCATGAACGAACACAGCACTATTTGATTTGAGCTTAATATAAAGCCCTATAGTTAGTAGGAATCTTTGCTGAGACGTGAGGTGCTGAAATGCTGACCAAGCTAAAATAACAGAAAACTAGGGAACTGGAGGAAAAACATGTTCAAGCTTTTAGCTTTGAAGCTTTATAATGATACAATAGCAACGAAGGCAGTGTTTTAAATTGTAGATCTGTCTTTTTCTCTTTTTTTATGGTTTAATACACTTGTCACAGAATACTGGATTTAGACAAAACACACTCCTAAAGTATGTCAGTTTCAGAGACAAAATCAAAATATGTTATTCCTTTGTACAAGTTTATATTTTGTAAATGTAAATACTGCCAATTGGTTGAAACTTTTGCTATAGCTCTTATCTTAACTTAAATTATTGCAATTCTCTTGAGAATCGGGAATTTCCCTAAAGCCCTGTTTCTAAGACAATATTGTTTATTCACTCAGGTAATGCGTGTGTTTCCCACAACAGTTGTAGCATTTATCAACTGTCCTTATCAAGAGACTTTGTGACTACTTTGTAGTTTCTAAACCTAAACCCCAAAACTAAAACCTTAAACCACAAACCCAACACTGAAAACCCACAACTCCTAAACCCCAAACTCAAAAACTAAAACCTTAAACCACAAACACTATACCCCAAATCCAAACCCCAAAACTAAAAGCTAAAGTAACACACTCAGCTGCATAAACCTAAACTACAAAATCAACATTTTAAACCACAAAAAAACCCCTACTACCTCAACTACAAATGCTAACTCCAAAACCCAACACCCAAACCCTAAACCTAACCACTTAACAACCACAATCCCCCACAAATGTCTCAGCTCCTAAAGACCTCAACCCCCAAATCTAACACCCACACCTAATTCTAAACCAGTTTTATTTTTATCATCTTTAGTATTCATCATTCCCTCAACAGTTGCAGACTAAAATCTTCTACTAAACCCTAAACCCAACACCCCAAGGCCAAACCTTAAACCTGCCACCCCAAACCTTAAACCTGCCACCCCAAACCTTAAACCCACCACCCCAATCCCACACCCTAAACCCAGCACCCCAAGGCCAAACCTTAAGCCCACCATCCCAATACAAAACCCTAAACCCAGTACCCCAAGGTCAAACCTTAAACCTGCCATCCCAAACTTTACACCCACCACCCCAACCCCACACCCTAAACCCAACACTCCAAGGCCAAAGCTGAAACCCACCATCCCAAATAAAAACCCTAAACCCAACACCTCAATCCCAAACCTTAAACCCAACACCCCAAGGCCAATCCTTAAACCCAACACCCAATCCCACACCCTAAACCCAGCACCCCCAAGGTCAAACCTTAAACCTGCTACCCCAAAGCTTACACCCACCACCCCAATCCCACACCCTAAACCCAACACCCCAATCTCAAACCTTAAACCCACCATCCCAATCCAAAACCCTAAACCCAACACCCCAAATCCCAAACCCAAAGTTTGTCGCCCAACTCCCACATATGCCATACCAATTCCCAAACCTATCACCTCAACCTTGAACCCCAAACTTAACTTTCCAATCCAAAACTTAACACTGGAAGTATGACACTCAACCTCCCAAACCTATACCTATCATACTTCTCGTAGGCTGAGATCTCTGCAGTATAGCTTAATCATCTGTAGGATGCTTGGCTCAGAATGATAACACCAGACATCTTTAATCTTAACCTAAGACTTTTGCTCTGATCTTGCCAAAAATGTAAACACTTTAACGTGTGGGTGCTTCCAATAAATCTATCAGTTCCCTGGCTGTGCTGCTACTTTCACAGCAGAGCTGCTGTGCACAGCTCTTAACCATTCCAAGGTGCTGAGGTATATCTCTGTCAGAATTCTGATTTATTCTGAGTTATACCTCCCTTACTGTGAAATACATACTGCACCAACTGCAGCATTTCTTAATAAAGCTGAGCACAGCTATCACATCATGTCATATTGAAGGCCATATCAGGGTGATTCCATGATCGGGGTGCTATTCGTGTCCTACTGATATTACATTTATAAATGTGTATGTTAAATAAATGTAAAAAAAAAAAAAAAAAAATCAAAACATACAGTGCCCTCCATGAATATTGGCACCCTTAGTAAACATGAGCAAAGAAGTCTGTGAAAAATTGTCTTTATTGTTTAAACTTTTGATCTTGTGTTAAAAAAATTCACATAAATATTCTGGATATCAAACAATTGCAAACACAACACAGGTTTATCAAAAATATCTTGGTTAAATATAGGTGTGCAACAATTATTGGCATCTTTTTAGTCTTTTTTAGTCACACTTAATACTTTGTGCTACCTGTCTTTGCCGAGATAACAGCTCTGAGTCTTCTCCTATAATACCTGATGAGGTTGGAGAATACATGGCAAGGGATCTGAGACCATTCCTCAATACAGAATCTCTCCAGATCCTTAAAATTTCGAGGTCCATGCTGGTGGACTCTCCTCTTCAGTTCACCCCACTGAGGTTTTCTATGGGTTTCAAGTCAGGGGACTGGGATGGTCATGGCAGGACCTTGATTTTGTGGTCAGTAAACCATTTTTGTGTTGATTTTAATGGATGTTTTGGATCATTGTCCTGCTGGAAGATCCAACCATGGCCTGGCTTAGGCAGTCAGGTTTTCATTTAATATCTATTGATATTTGATAGAGTCCATGATGCCATGTATCCTCACAAAATGTCCAGGTCCTCTGGCAGAGAAACAATATTTAACCATGGGCATGAGGTACTTTTTCATATGGCTACCTCTCTGTAAGCGCCAAACCCACCTCTAGTGTTTATTGCCAAAAAGCTCTATTTTGATTTCATCTGACCATAGAACCCGATCGTTCCAGTCGTGTCTGGCAAACTGAAGACGCTTGAGTTTGTTTTTGGATGAGAGTAGAGGCTTTTTTCTTGAAACCCTTCCAAGCAACTTGTGGTGATGTAGGTGACTTTCTGGAGTTTTGGAGACTTTCTGACCCCAAGACGCAACTAACTTCTGCAATTCTCCAGCTGCGATCCTTGGAAATTTTTTGGCCACTCGAACCGTCCTCTTCACAGTGCGTTGAGACGATATAGACACACGTCCAATTCCAGGATGCCATTTCCCATTTTGTGAAGCTCAACAACCTTTCCCTGCACATCACAGCTATATTCCTTTGTCTTACCCATTGTTATGAATGACTACGGGAATGTGTTACCTCATATTTATACCCTTGTTAAACAGGAAGTCATGGTTGAACAATTTCCTGTTCCTAGTCACCCATGTGTACTAAAAAAGTTTTTTTTTAATAATCAATGGGAATATACATTAAATATATTTTTCTCATATGAATTCAAGAGGTGCCAATAATTGTTGCACACCTATATTTAACTTTTTTTTTTTTTTTGGATAAACCTGTGTGTTGTGACAGGTATTTTTGTGATTTCTTTTTTTTTTTTTAAATAAACACAAATTTTCACAGCCTTCTTTGCTCATATTTACCAAGAGTGCCAATATTAGTGGAGGGCACTGTAGGTAAAGTGTCCTTCACAATAACTTAATATCAGATAAATAACTTAAAACATTAATAAAACGTATCTCCTGCACATAGAAAACATTATTTTTTGCCTGTAACATGCACAATAACTACACTTTACCTTTAAGAAATAATCATTAAAAGGATTACATCCTAGTGGATATAAATCCTAGGATTAAATCCGTGGATCCTAGTTAAAGACATTTTATGTATTTCGTAATTCTAAGTGGGAAAACCTCAACCTCGGTACTCATTTAAGAATAAAATGCAATTGCAGAATTGCAAAGGATAAATGTCACTGAAGTCATGGAATCAAACATCAAAGCAGTTACTAAACATCGGAATTAATGTTGGGGGAAAAAAACAGACTGTTTCTTCTGTTTTAAACATCATGTACATACCAGTTTCTCATGCTTGAGCAGTTGATACTGTGTAGAGCACCTGGTTTGTAGTGTATCACATGAAGTTTGGAAGAGATTCTGTCCAAGAGAGACATAAACAACTCTCCGTTCCGAATGATTTGGTCTTAATGCATATTGTTCTGTAGGTTTGCATGTTCCTGTGTTGTTGGATATTGATCTGAGTGTGTATGCTGTTGTGCTGTATGGACTGGTTTTGTGCATAGCTGTTAAATGTTAACGTTCTCCTGAGGTCATGTGACTCAAGTAACCGTGGTCGATGCTCCTTTCGCTGTTTCATCTATACGCCGTCATGGGTGTCTCTTTCTTTCTTTCTGTCTCTTTCTCAGCCTCTCTCTGCCTTTTGTTTGCATTGGATCTCATTCGGATCATCCTAACCATTCCACCTCTTCAATCTTGTCTCATTCAACAGGCATGTCTTAACCTGCTGTCTTTTCTGTCTCTCTTCCTCCATCCCTTGCTCCATATCTCCTTCCCTGCCTCTTGTCTTCAGGCTTTGTGAGCTTCGATAACCCAGCCAGTGCGCAGGCTGCCATCCAGTCCATGAATGGCTTCCAGATCGGCATGAAGAGACTCAAAGTGCAGCTCAAAAGGCCAAAGGACGCCAACCGCCCTTATTAGCCCCGCCCCCTGATGTCCCTCACCCTGGAGGTGAAGGCCACTGTAGCACTGGGGGAACAACAGGTCAGACCTACACCCACATTTATGTCCACACACACACACACACACACACACACACACACACACACAAACGGTTACAGCCTCTTAAGAAAAGAATGAAGAAGAGCATTTATAACAAAAAGATATTCTGAAAAGTAAACAAAATGCTCAAATAGGGTATGTCTGATCTTATCCGCTACCATCTTAAAATCAGGTCTGTAGGCTAAAGAAAGGGTCATCTCAAGAATTGATCCCAAACAGGGTCAAGGTCACAGCAAGGTTAAATGTCAGAAATATTTTTTTTCTTCAATAGCTTACTTCATGTCTGAAGTATATTTTAAGGGTAATTCTGGCATACAAATTAGTAACAAGAAGGACTAGATTTGTCGTTGGTGGAGGCATCCACATTGTACGTCGAGATTGTTTTTTGTTTTGGATTGTTGTCAATTTGTAGGTTGCATCATACACTCACATTATATCTCTAACATTTTAAATTGGGTTGTTTTGGGTTTTTTTTTTTTTTTGGTCATCATTTTCCTTCAATTCAAAAACCATGGGGGATGTTAACTTTTACACTCAACTCTATATACAACAGCCTTATATAAGGCTTATATAAGGCCACAGTGGTGTTGAATTTGAATTCAAATCCGATTGGCCAGATTCATTTTCTGTAACAGCAGCTCTGACAGTTGCGCTGGCCGTAATTCGAATCACAGGTTTATATTCATTCACTCGTAATGATATGTTTTAGTTTCTGTAGCAGCAGTTTACTCTTAGGACTTGTGTGGCGGACGCTCACATAATGTAAACCTAATAATTAGGGCTGCAACTAACGATTATTTTGATAATCGATTAATCTGTCGATTGTTTCTTCATTTAATCGATTAATTGCATTAAAGGGCCAATTTTTATTTTCTGTATTTTTTGCTTGGAAAAACGTTATTTCACATTCTGCCTGTTGTTGTGCTTCAAACATTGTGCATATTGAAGGCTGTGAAAAAGGTATTAAATGTATATCTATGTGGGCTATGCTATACATTGTGCAAAGGATTTAAAAAAAAAAAAAAAACATTATATTTTGAAGAAAAAAAAAAACACAACAACCTGGTTGTCCACTTAAAAATGCTAAACAAGAAAAACAAAAGTAAAAACTAAGTGTTAACTGGTAAGAGTTTGAACAGTAACATGTTACTTCATTCTGTAAATGTATGACACGCCTTACATTTATATACAATTACATGTTATAACCCCGTTACAGTTACCGCTCTCATAAATACACAATTACTTTTGTTTCTAAATATAGCATCAAACGACATATTTGATCAAAATGAATATTTTAGTCAGAGTTATTGATGCGTGGACGCGCGCTCGTTCAGTGAAGTTGAACGGAGACTCACTCGCAGTCAGGACGAGCGTTTATGTGAAATGGAAATACTGGCGTGAATTTCTAACATTTACAGATAAGGATATAAATGAAAAATGTTAATTTTGCACTGAAGAAAACACGTCTGGAACACATTAAACCGCACACACATCTGTCGAAGCATCTGTCTCGACAAGCCACGTTAATACACTTGCGAGTTTGTTTGAAGCGCTTAATATAAAACACTCATGTTTTGGATGACCCGGACCGTGCACTTTTCCCACAGCAGCTCGCGCTGTGACTGCCGCTGTTTCTCAGACGTCTTTTATTCATAGAAATGCGTTTTTCACCGTCGTGAAGTGACATCACTGATCCACAGTGACATCATAGACCCCACTAATCCATAATGAAATTCGTTGTCAATTATTGTAATTATCGATTTTATCAAATAGTCGTTGCAGCCCTACTAATAATAAAAGAATTATAAATATATTGTTATTTAACCAAGATGATGTCGATATGATGAAGAGGAGACGTTTATTTAATATTTATAGAAGGAGTGTCCAGTAGCAGCACTTAACAGTCTGAGGTACATCTTTAATTTGACATTTTGAGTCGCAGGAAGCTCAGGATGACAGGCTTTTTGGTTTCTCGGTAACTTGACAAGCTGATTTTTTTTTTTTTTTTTTTCGTATTATTGTACTTCAGGAGAAGGAGAAAGAAAAAGAAAGGCTGGTGAGGAAACATATTTATAGCTGCTAAAACATAATTGATAACAGGAACTAATTTGCTGTACAGACTTCCCAGTTTAATTCCAATTCCAATCCAATTTTTAAAAATGTTTGTGTTGGAAAATTGGTGTAGTATAAGAGGAATAAATCACTTACTGTTATTGAAAAAGATTTAATTTCTTTTTGAACAATAGGTCCGCTTCATCACGATACCCTGTCATGCATTATTTTCCTATAACAGTACTTTATGAAGCAGACACTTGGCCAATGAAATATTTCTCAGTGCTCTGTGTAGGGTGTTAGTGGTGATGGGATTAGTCCTCCCTGTGGTATATCTCCCTTACTGTCATTTTCACTGGCTCCCTCTGTGTCAAAGCATCATCCAACTACCGAGGCGCCTCAGCCTGCTGCAGTGCTGAATTAGACCTCACAGCCTGAATCTACACCCAATCACTGACATTTTCTTTTTAAAAGTTCCCCTTTCTTGGCTTTGAAAGAATACGTGATTGATTTCATTTTTTTCTTCCATTTCCCCTTCTTTCTAGGTTTTGTAGAGCGGGAACACGTGTTGATAACATGACTGACACACAAAAGAGACACAAATGGACAAGCTCATCGTGGCTGGGGGTGTGGACGTGAGAATGAGGGGTGTGTTGGACATGCGGTGGTGCCACAGCGCACGACACACCATCACTGCAAAAGCTCAGTGGACCTTTAGGAACCCGGTGGAAACTCAGGAGAGCCGCCGTGTTCCGCAACCATATCGGACTCTCCCTTTCTGAGTCTCCACAGCCTGCCTGATAGGAACCCTACTCATTTAGAACCACAGAAGAAAAAAAAAAATTTAAAAATGAAAAAGAAAGAACATCGGAAACAGACTCAACGAACGAGACGAAAGAAAAACAAAACACTTTTGAAAATGCTAACTTTTGGGGATGGGGTGGGGGGGGGGTGGATATTATGTAATAAGGGACTGAGAAACTTTTTGGAAAAAAAAAAAAGAACACTTTTAGAAAAGAATTTGAAAAAAAAAAATTTTACTTTTTGGAAGGATGCGACGCTTCAGGAAACAAGCTTGGTGTAGTTGTGGATGACCATCTTTATCTCGGAGTGCCTGTCCGTTTCCAGAGGCGAGAGCTGCCACGAAGAACTGCGGCCGCACTCCTCTGGGAGACTTAATCCGTCATTCCTTAGTTGTGTAGGGACCAAAAAGACCAAACCTTTTTATTGATTCAAAAAAAAAAAAAAAAAAAAAAAAAAAAAAGAAAAGAAAGACTCGTAGCTGTAACATACTCAGACCACTGCATCTCCTTTGCTGTGCCAATCGGTTTAAGAGTTGTATTTACGAAAAAAAAAAAAAAAAAAAAAAGATGTATATGTAGAATATATAAGATTATATGTATAAATGCATACATATAGATTGCTGATATGCTTTTGAATACTGGCAAAAATCACACGAGATGCCCTGAGGAGGCTGCTCACTTCGCTAGTTTACAAATGGAAAAAAAATATATATCTATTTTTTTTTTCTCTTCTCATTTGGGCTGAAGGGGACATGGGAAGGGTTGTTCCATATCGCAGCCTTACCTTTTTTAATCTCAACATCCTGACCTTGTAGTTCAAAAAAAAACAACAAAAAAAAAACATCATCGCAGGTTTGAGATATAACAAACCCGTTTCTATTTAGCGTACATTTAATATGTATATGTATTGCAAAACATGGGAAATGTATTCATATATATATGCACACCTCCAGTGTATATATGGATACATATGATATTAACCCCCAAACCTATATGTATTTATATGCATATATTTTATATGTGTGTACATATACATAGAACCAGCTATTCAATATGTCGAACTGTAATTCTTTTGTAGATTTAAGCTGGAATTTGAACCACTGCTCGGCTTGGAATTTAACGGGAAGAGACTCATATCTGGCAGCTCTCGAACTGCAGGCATTCCTCTTTCTGATAACCGTGTATGCCAACACACACACACACACACACACACACACACACACACACACACATATGAAGCAGTGTGTGTTTAGAGATAGATGTATATATGTGTATATGCTATTGAAAAATGCAAAAAGGCCTCCCTCTCGTTGGAGAGTTTCAAGAGAATCAGGCTTCAAGAGATTCAGGATCATTTCCACAGGAACTAGGACGGAACGTTGCGTTATCTTAGACATATCTGCCTCTCGGCCCTCTTGTGTACCTTTGCAAACCCACACAAACACATCGTATTGCAGTATTGCGCCAGATTTAATTTGAACCGTGACACTTCGGATCTCCTGCGTCAGTGGTCAGTGCATGTAGCGTCGGGTTGCCAGTAGGTACAGGTGCACGGCGTCACCTGGTTGCCTCTAACTAATTAGCACTGTGCTCCGAACACTGCTAGCCGCCATTGAAGACGAAAACGATGATGATGATGTCAAAACTCGCCAGAGGCACTGCTCTTTTTTGCAACCTTCAGCTTCTTACTTCTTACATGCGCCAATCTGTTGCAATGCAACTCGCAAGATACAAAACTCTTTTTTGCTTAGGGTTTCCGATTACGCGGGCATTACGTACAAGTCAATTAATTAATAAATATTCGCATCTCCATCCACAGTGTGTTTACAAGTGTTGTTCGAAGAGCTGAGATGAATTTTGCTCGGGTCGTTACGTTTCGAATTTCTAGCGGATCGTCATTAGAAGGTCAGCGCCTTGCTTTTGTCGTCATGCTTTTGATTGAATTGTACTGTACTGTATTATACAGGTGGTAACGGTTTTCAGAACTCGCTTCAGGTAGCGAGTTCATTATTTTGAGAAGAATTCGTTCAAAAGAATGTCGCATTGCACCATCCGGACCTCTTTGGAAAGATAAGCGTTCAGGTAAACTAAGAAAGCTCGCTATGATGTTCAAACAGTTGTATCATGAAGTGCTCATTCTGCTCTTAACCCATACCTCGCTCCGTCTCCGCGCGTCTGTCTCAACGTCTCTGTCTGCTTTTTGTGATTTCCTCTCATGCAATGTTTCAGCTACAACTGTTTACATGATTTTAAAAATGTATGGTTGAGAACCTACCAAGAAACAGAGCAGAAGTGTTATTATTTTATTATATATAAATATATACATAAACTACTGAATATACTGTAAATTTTTTTTTCTTTGCTCTGTTTTTTCTCTGTATATAGGTTTGCATATTTTATAGGACTTTTACTTCTATCTACAAGGACTGAATGATTATGAAACTTAAAATTACATGAAGAGTGAAACTTGGCATGGTTTAGGGGGCGGGGCACCCGAGTCTGAAAACGATTGTGTGGCCCAGTAGGGAAAATGGCCGCCAGGGTCTATTACTACTCATATTTTCTTGGAAACGTAGAAGACGATTATGTCTGATGTTGCATTGTTCTGATCCATTATGATGTTCTGCAATCTGCTGTGAGCTTTTCTGCCCTCATTGAAAACCAGCACTAATTCCCCAAACACTGTCATGCTTTCAAATTCATACGAGCCACATGGGCTAGCATTCAAAGCTTTTCTAACACCTTCATCAGGGTGGAAAATTACTTAAGTGTGTGTGTGTATATATTATATATATATATATATATATATATATATATATATATATATATATATATATATATATATATATATATATATACATACACACACACACACATACACAAACAGGATTTCTGCATTCCATGAGAATAATGGAAAATGACTTACACACCCCCCCCCCCAATGACTTGCTATAAATCTCAAAGATCGTTACTCTAAAGTATTTTTCTTTGCCAACAATTCAATCAATCCAAAAATCCATTATCCATTTATAGTTACATTTAATGTTGTGGAACATCCACAAAACAAATTAGTTCCTCCATCACTTACATTCTTTTTCATGAAGTTAATAAAAAAAAAAAATAAATAAAAAACTGTTAGAAACTCTGACACTGGAGACTCCTTCCATAAACGTTAAATAAACATCTCCCTACAAGAACCTCACCATATCAACGATTTTGTTTTACTTTTTTTTTTAAATAAAAAGAGCGTATTAATAGTTACCTTGCAGCTACTGTTATAGAAAATTCATCAATACCATCTGAAAATATTTAAAATTAATACTAGGTTGTATGGATACTATAACTGGTCATCTTTTTTTTTTCCTTTTTTAAATCATTAACATTTTATTTTAAATATTTAGAAGTATATGTCATTGCAGACACATTTTATTGACTGCCTTTTTACCACAAAACCAATTTTCTTTACTTAAGTGTATGATTTTCCTGTACTTTTCCACCCCAGGGCTTCATTCGTATGAAATCCAGCAAATTGCTCTGGCTCGCTTGAGTTCCTGTGACTCCTGCGATTGATCGGAATGCTAACCCATCTGTCTCCTCAGCCATTCCTTGCTATCTTCTCGACCTACATCCAAAATTCATACAAGGGCATAGCAAATGGCAAGCAACAAATGGTTTTAAAAAAAAAAAAAAAGAAAGAAAGAAAATTACAATAAGAAAAGAAAAAAAAGGAAGTTGTGAGAATTTTGAGCACACTTGAGGGTGCTGGGTTTTCTGTGTGAATGATTGCCAAGTCTATCCCAATGAGAGCTATTAGCAGTCAGAGTGCTTTAACTGCTCCTGCTGTACCTCTGAACTGTGCATTCCTTCTGCTCCCTGGACTCTTGTTTTGTAATTTTACTGAATGATGCGTCTCCGCTTAGCCCGATTAATAAAGCACAGTCTAGAATAAACCAGCGTTATGCCTCCCCGATTTCCTGCTGTGTACGAGCCTTTTTACGTGGTGTTTTATCTGTTTGTTCGTTTTATGTGTTGCTGGAGTCGCTGATTGTATACAACAGCCACTTCAAATCAAGGTAATATACACGCACTTTCACAAGTTAGGGTGCAAAACTTTTGATAAACTAAAACCAATCAATATAAACTTTTAATGTGTAAGTGTTTCATCCAGAACGACTGTTATTGTGCTGGTATGACGAATGCATTTCACGTTACACAAGAACAAATTTTATATCTCCGTTTTGAAAAACGTCTGATGAGCCGTAGAAATAGGAGTGGAAAAATAATTGGACGTTCTTATACACACTATAATGAAACGCAAACAGTCCTTAAGTGCATCTTAAGTGCTGCCCTATAAACAGAATAATTTGAAATATAAATGCGAGAGGGATTTGGCATGGAGAAATATCATCACAATTTAGTGCTGCACAAATGAAAAATTATCCATTAAAATTCACTGATTTCATTCGAATTGATTTTATTACACACACGATAGGGGTTGCACAACTGCTCATTTTTACTAGTCAACCACTAATTTATAAAAGTATTAAGACTAGGTGACTAGTTGTCTTTTCAAAAGCTGTTACAGGACATCACTATTTATTTTGGCCGTTTTGTTGGAAAGAAAGCATCAACTCGCACTGGATAGTGATGCGCAACCCACGGCTCTGACAGCGCCGGTCATAACAGAATTCACTATTCCACAGTGCAAGAATTTTTATTTCTATTTGATTTAGTTTGAAAAGGATACCAACAATAACTGCAGGAGGAAATCCTTCAGGAGCAAGTAGGAGTGGGATTTACAAAGTCTAGCGCACCTTGATACTTCATGCGAAGTGATAATAAAAGTGTTAATGTCCATTAAAGCAAAAGAAAAAAAAAAATTATTCCAGCATAGTCTTGTGAAGAGAGCTGTAGAATTGGTTTCATCTATTCTGAACCACACCGTATGGCCAAAAGTTTGTGGACACCTAACCACCACACTTGTATGTGGTCCTTCCCCAAACTTTTGCCACAACACTGTAAGCACACAATTGTATAGAGAATGGCTTTGCTTGCTGTATCATTACACTTTTTCAGGGGAACTAAGAAGCCCAAACCTGTTCCAACATGACAATGCCCATGTGCACAAAGCGAGCTCCATGAAGACATGGTTTGCCAGGTGGGTATTGAAGAACTCGGGTGTCCTGCACAGAGCCCTGACCTCAACCCGAATGAACACCTTTGGGATGAACTGGAACGCCGATGCCACCCCAGACCTTCTCACCTCACATAAGTGCCCAACCTCACTAAGACTCTTGTGTTTGAATGAGCACAAATCCCCACAGCCAAAACCTGGTGGAAAGATTTCCCAGAAAAGTGGAGGTTATTATAGCAGCAAAAGGAAACTAAATGTGTTACTTTGCCATGTACCACCTACCTAAACAATGTTGCAGACCAAGTACACCCCTTCATGGCAATGGTATTGTCTAACTGCAGTGGCGTCTTTCAGCAGGATAACACACCCTGCCACCCTGTTTGAGGTGCCTCCAAATTCCCCAGATCTCAATCCGATTGAGCATCTCTGGGTTGTACTGGACAAATAAGTCCGATCCATGGAGGCCCTACCTCGCAACTTACAGGACTTAAAGGATCTGCTGCTAATGTCTTGGTGCCAGATACCACAGCACAACTTCAGAGGTCTTGTGGAGTCCATGCCTCGACGGGTCAGAGCTGTTTTGGTGGCACAAGGGGGACCTACACAATAAATAGGCAGGTGGTTTTAATGTTATGGCGGATGCATAAGTCATGAAGTGTGCACCCTGCTTTAATTTGGACCTCAGAAGCAAAAATTAATAAATACATATTTATTATCATTAGAGTAAAAAAAAAAAGTTTAACTTACAAATAATAAAACCCATGATTACTATGGCATAAGTTTACAATTAAGGCAGTAATACAAAGGCCTCGTAAAGCAATATGAGACGAACAAATAATTAGAAATCTAGTAATGAAATTAGAAATAAAATAAATGCACAGTTGTTTTATGGTTAGCGATTTAGCTCCATGTGCATTATTAGGCGGCGTTTTGTGCTCTCATTAAGGTTCTGGTGAAGACGATTTTTATTTTATTTTTTTATCAGATGAAGAAGATGTCCTCTAGAATCTGACTCTCCTGCAGATCTTCCTGTGAGGGATGTGTTTGGCCTCGGGGAGAAAGCACAGAGCTGTGCGCGGGCCGAACGGCACCGAGAGGCTGACGAGGGCCAGTGAGACTCCTGTGTGTAGACCAGCTGACTCTGCTTCTCTCCGCATTACTAATCGGACTAAAAATATCCAAGAGCTCAATCAGAGAGGAATCCAACCTGCGTGAGAGGATAGAAAAACTCCATTAAAAAAAATTGTAATTTTTTAAAAGGTGTAACGATATGTGTTGCAAAGCTAACTCGCATACCTCAGAAATGTTACGTTAGCTTAATTTCGGGATCTTTTGTACATGCTAATCGTTCTGTTGAATACCGATGAACGGTAAAGTCTAGGGTATTGAAACAAAGAAACTGCGCATGTGAAGAGAATGTCAATGAGATTTTGCCTTCCTCAGAAGAGAGAATGCATAAATAAAATAAACAAAGATTAGGCTAAATGAGATTCCACGTGTCAGTCAGAGGGTTTGATAAATTATTCAGTAAGAACAGAGTCAGATGAGTATAAGACACCATGACACGTATTAAGCATGAATTCTTACAGAATATTCTTATGATATTCACATAATTGTCAGTTAATCTTAAACAGCATAAATTTACATCAGTGTGCGGATAACAATAAATAAATAATAATGAAATAATAAAAAAAAAAGATAAACAAGCACCTACGTTTATCCTGTCTCTTATTAGCACTACTCTGTTTATAATTTATAATTTTCTGTCTATAATTTATTACATTCTCAAGGGTGGAGAAATCAGAAATTCATTAGCAAGCCCACCGGGAAAATAAACGCTCTGGTATGCTTGCCCAGTCTGACTAGGTGAAAAAGTAGTGAGCTAGTTAGCAATTCAAGTGCATTTATACAGACTAGTAGCCATAAAGTAGGCACAAAGTTCTCTGTCCTGAAGACATTCCTGTGGCGGAAAACGTACTGACTGTTACAAAGCATTGACACTGGAGACTCCTTCTGTAAATGTTAAATAAACAGCTCCTTAATAAAAAGAAAAAAACCAAAACACTTCACCATATCAACATTATTGATTTGTTAAATAACACGATATTTGCTCTCACGGTGACACTAGGCAATCGTGGGTGTGTGTGAGCTCATGTATGTGGAAGTGGGCGGATAGCGCTTTCCTCTGAGAGTGTCACGCCACCCCCTGGCGTTACACTGATTAGCAATATGAGAAGATGGGGTCGGCTGGCTTCATTTGCTTAGGAGGAAGCACGTGATAGCTTGCACCCTCCCTGAGAAAATCAGTTTGGGGCGGGGGGGACAAAAAAACCAAACAAAAAAATTTAAAAACAGGAATTTTTTTAAATCTGTTTTTACTATTTTCAAAATGAGTTTTTGGTTATGTACAGCCTCCTCCATACATGTTCTTGCTATTTAGCTATGGCTATAAAAATCGGTCCCTCCAGGATTTCGCGCTTGCAGAAATGAATGCAAAATCAACGAAACTCCGCAATTTTCGCATGAGCTTGCAATTTTTCAAAATTACAGCAGATTTGGACCACGACGATTTACGTGCGTCGAACATGAGTACAGCTAAAAGGTCTCGTTTACCAAAAACCAAAATCAAGCATTTTTGTCCGCAACAATGACAAAAAAAATTGCGAGATCCTGTAGAGAGTACAGGAAATTATAACACATTATAAGAACTGTCACGCAAAAATTTATATAATCCTGTGATTTGAATTACGCTTCTGTCAGAGCCGTTCTGGCCAATCAATTTAGAGAGCTTATGTATCGTTTTGCCATATTTCTGAAAATTGAATACACGTATGATGCTTTAGGCTATTGCTACGACACAAGACACGTTTCACAATATTAATGCCTATAGACAACTGTTTATAGAAATAAATTAGCTGAATATAAAGCAACATTAGAGAATGCAATCAGCTACTTATTGCTGCGTAGCTTTCATTTGAGGATGGATCGCCACTGCTTGTTGTTAGAAGGCTCTCTATGCCTGGTCGAAATCTTTCTTTTAGACAGTTAGTGATCTTGTCCAGAAGACACACTTACTGTAATTCATCACCATAATGATAACAATCTCACCTATATTCAGAGATACACTTACATTTTGTCTTTCCATAAATAGATGTCAATTAAATTACAAAAAAAAAACAAAAAAAAAAAAAACATACTAGCATTCTCTCATTTATCTACATTTAGGGAAACTATAGCGAGAATACAACCGAGTGCCGGGGGGGGGGGGCTGGTAGAGTAAGACTTTGGCCACGTTCCCTCTCGAAATGTGAAAATTTGCATTTTTATGTGTTGATTTATTTAACGGACAGGCCTCTCAAACAGCCATCCATCAACAGACGACATTGCCGGTATGAATAATGCATCACTTACCGCCGGTCACAATCTATAACAAGGCAAGAGGGGTATAGTTTGAGCAGGGAGGGGTTGGGAAGTCAGGGTTAGGAGGATATCGCTGGAAAGAATGCTAATGTCTCTGGCATGCATATCTTCCAAACCCTTTCACTGCTTTTCATAAGAGGCACTGGGAAGTGAACATGAGATATTGATGTCACTTAAGAGACAGTCCTGCTTAATCCAAAACCCTATAGGTTTATCTGAGGAGACGGCAGGAAATCGTTCATCCAAACGCTCTAATTCGGAGAGACACAGTGATGGGCTTTTCGCTCTGCTTCAGTAAAGCCAAACAAAAAGAGTGTTTATTAGCTTCCTTGTCCTCAGACCCAGTTATTTTACCGTTCTCATTAAAAATGTCCGAGACGCTCGAGCGCTTCTTTCATTTGGAGGCCAAAAAGTAATAAAAAAATAAATAAAAATCCTAAACTGGCAAAAATGCATGTCAATTTCATCCTAATCAACAGAAAGCAAAGAGAGTGCAGAGAAAGTCACTGCATAGCCTACAGGCAGGAAAACTCTCATTACACACTCGGTCTTTTCACCAAAACTTTTTTGTCTGTGAAAAGTTCAACTAACAAATGTAGTTCAAGAATGCTCTGTCCAAAATACATCACCAAAAAGACTTATTTTCCTGAAATTTTGCATTACAAGCTTTCTGATTAATCTCATCTTTAAACTGTTGTGAAATACTGAGATCGGGTGTGGACAAATCGTATCCATCAGTGATCAAGTTGGCAATATCAGTTGGTTGCTATGGAAGGAATAAAGCACGATGAGGTGTGCCGTTATGGTAAAATTATCTACGATGGGGGCGGAGTGACGGGGCATGACACAAAAAGCAGAGTTACTGTAATCACCCTGAAGTTTATTAATTGCCAATAACAGCGCAGCCCTAAGTGTTTTATTCATCTTATATCACAATAATTTGCCATTTTAAATTGTTGTAATTTGTTAAACAACGACACATTGTACACTTTACCAATTTCTATACCACAGCACAAAGTCGCTCGCTGTAAGCTCGAATCCGATTACTCAGAAAGTATGCATTATTTTCGCATAATCGCACGTCTAGGAAAGTAGCTCCGGCTGGAACGTGAACGATAGGTTAATATTCAGGACATCGTTCTAGTATGTTAATAGGTCATACACAGGGACTTGTACGTATAATCGTCGAGGCAGTGAAGCTTTTTTTGCTTAGGAGTCATTTATTTAACATTTACGGAAGCCGTCTTGGTTATAAATGCTTTGAAACAGACAAAGTTTCCCAGATCAGGAAAGTCAGGACTGAGAAGTTTCTCAGTAGAAAGACAGGCTGTGTTTTTTGAGAGCGCGAGAGAGCGCGAGAGAATATGGATGATAATGAGAATGACTATAGCTATAGCGTAGGTGAGAACAGGAACTAAGCTGCCTCTCAAACATTCCCCAACATTCGATCCAACTATAATCTGTCAAAATGCGTGACGTGTCGCTCATTAATAAATTAAACACTGCAACTTTCAGCAAATCGCAGTAAAGTTTAAAAACTTAAAGTTACAACTTTACCTCTGAATGTTACATGGCCCTGACACTGGAGACTCCTTCCAAAAATTTGAAATAAAAATCTCCTCCCAGAATAGCGCTCCGTATCAAAAAATTAACGTTCATTTTTTTAGCCTGTTTCTATGGCGCGTACACCATACAAGTCCCAACGCTGTTCCTATAGTTGTTACTCTAGAAATGATAATCATAATGATAACTCATTATTTGAACTGACGCATTAATACAAACCTGTGATTGGCCTTGCAGCTAGAACTACTGTCCGAGCTGCTGCTAAGGAAAATTAATCAACACCTTCGGACCGATTGGATTAGAGAATTCAACAGCGCTGTGGTGTAAAGATTAGAACAAACAATACATGATAACGGTGTAGATTTGGCAGCAGATGTAATTTATGATCGCTTATCATGTTCATAAAACAAAATCTATCCCACCGTATATAGCCTTCCACCAACATTAACCAGATTGCTAGCTTTTGTACACAAAACATTGGTATCATTGGCTTTAGGATCACTACAGGCTTGTAGTAACCTCTAACATTTCATTTCAATAGCAGGTGCAGACGCACTCATACAAATCTTCAATTACATTTCCCTTTTTATTCAAATGAAATAAGTGTTTATGCATTTAATGATTTTTTTTTTTGTTAATAAATATCAAATTGTTGCAACTCAGTTTAAGTGCATGCACTACAAACTGCTTCAAAGCAATAATTCATTTTAACAGCAAGATTTAAAATATTCATGAGTTCTCAGCAACACTAATTCATTAAAAGTTTATTAATTCGGTTAATAAGTGAGCTGCGGCTAGGATTCTTTCTTCTTTTCCCTGTACAAACCTCTGCAAAACAAAACCCTTAAAATGACAAGCTTCATCGATTCCCTCAAATCAGATTCACAATTAAATAATGCAAAAGAAGCTCCAGGACGGTGGACTACGATAAAATATTTATTGACTATAAATAAACTTACTTTCCACACAGCTTGTTAGCTTAAGCATGGTCATGTCAATAGAATCGGAGCCCTCATCAGGATTAGACTAGTCTGATATATTTATTTATTTATTTATTTAAAAAAAAAAAAAAACCTTTTTAAGTCAAATTAATCAGTCTTGTCCATCTACAACTTCTACATCCAATCAATTGGACAGCTGAAGCTTTTGGGTTTGAAGTTGGATTTTAGGTGGCATTTTCCCAATAGTCTGATCATGCATACAGTGCACTCCTGGGGTTTTAGATCAGTTTCACTACAATGAAATGAGAATTTTAATGTAAAGCAACTACTCGGGATTCAAGGATCTCGCTGACCACGAAGGCACTGTGCTTGTCTGTAAGTTGAGGACAATGCACCCCCCCCCCACCCCCCACCCCTTCAACTTTCTTATTCACTTTATATACCGTCCATATCATTCTCGACCGTGTACGAATGAGGCTGATTTATCGCTCGTCGATAACACAGAGGTCAGAGTTATTAAAGAAAAGATTTGGTCATGTGTTAACGTGAAATATTCACAATACATACTACTGAAAGGAGAAGGCAATTAGCTCGCAAGACAGTATTATTCATAAAATAGCGAGAACTCTTTACAAATGACTTACAAATACTTCACGTTTTTGAGAGGACGCCGTACTAAGCGAGACTGTACTTCTGTTCAGAGAGTGGGTGAGAGAGAGGAAGGGGAAAAAGAAAGAAAAGAAAAGAAAAAAAAAAAAAAGACACGCTGTCACATTAATTACCTTTCCACATTAAAGGGAAACAGTAATGAATTTCCTTCCCTTTCTCCGAGTGTGTCTCATGCTAGTGTTCAGTGATTCATTCTCTGCCTCTCTCTTTCTCATTAAACGGGGGGAAGGCTGTGCATTCGTGGCCCGGGCTGGAGAACTCTGTTCAATTACACCTGCTGCTGAGGCCTGCTATGCCAGCTAATGGGACTCAGCTTGGCTCCTGTCAGCCTGAGCGCAAGCCGGCAAAAATCTTCATTTACTTCCTCCACTATCTCACACGCCGCATTCAGACTAAACCGCTTTTCCTGAGTTTTTTCGTTTTGTTTTCTTTCCTTCATCCATACATCACTCCCTTGTTCTTTTCATTAGCATAAGAAAACCTCCATCAGAGAAGCAACATTTCACAAAACACAATTAATACTTTTACACGGCGCTACACTCTCGCCGTTTTGCAGCGGGGAAAGGAGTCCTGCTGTGTTGTTCAGACAGAATTGCTGCCTTCCCTCCTCTTTTCACTCAATCCAAAATCACACTAGTTAAATTGCATTTATTCGGATGGGTCTTTTTATTGGACTTGTTGAGTGCTGCTCCTGTCAGGCGCTGTATTTATTTATTTATTTTTTTTCTTTCCCTACCCGAACGTTAAAATAAAAACCACTCTGCTGCTGAATGGCCAAAGTGACGGGCAGAAATGAAATGTGTTGCTCATGCAAAGCCATGTTTCCACAATCTACAGTCGTGTATAAAGCAATATGTAGGAGATATTATTTCTGAGATTGAGAAATAAAAATAAGGAATGGAAATAAAACTAGAAACTAGCGCTACAATTTGGACATAGAATCCCATGCTTACAAAGCTCCGGATAAGCAACTGACATGACTGAACGACTTCAGTGCTAAACCATTAACGATGTGTTTATGGCTATGAATATGACAATTAAAAGCGGTTATATTTTGTGTCACACTGGTGACCACTGATGATTAGAGCCATGGACTCTGGACAGATAAGAGACATCTGTTTTGAATTTGACACAATGGATACATCCTTGACAATTCATCTTTAAACGTCCAGTTTCCACATTTGAATATTTCTTAAACCATTTCGTCACATCCCTTTCACTAACCCTGTAGCTAGTCTTCGGGCCGAAGAGCTGCCTGCAGCTAAACGGATTTATATAAATGCATGTCACTGGATAAACAGAAGATTAACAGAGTCGCTACAGCCTACAGCTAGGTTTCTTTGTACATTTATCCACTACAGTATTTTATTTCAAGTACTCGGTTCGGTCCACTGAAATATTTTCTCGGGTCCACATCTGTCTGGACCACGCTGCCACGCTGATGACCCCTGCACTAGCTTACTTTGCTATGTCGATGCACATTAACTACAAATATGATGCATCTATTAACCCTTGCCTTTGATTCAATGTGACAGAAAATGAGTGACTAGTCCTCAAAGCAAACGCTCCATCGTATATATTTTTAAAAACTTTAGATTGTGCAACGCAATATTACCAGGTCCAATTCAAGGTTTGTAGAAATCAGGGCTGGAGCTGTGTTGCAAAAAGAAGCAGAAATAATTGTAGTGAAGCAACAAGTAAGCTAATTTGTTGCTCCCTGCTGTACCGTAGGCTGGTTATTATTGGAACACAGAACACCAGCAGACACATAAGACTGCATTTCCATTTCACAGTCATTTCAAAGTCACCACTCTAGGGAAAACGCTGTAATTTACTATTTACTCCGTTTCGTTTGATGAGCCTTTGCTAGATGGGTGTAAACAGCACGTTGGGTTCAACACAAAAAGTTATTTATTTATTTTTTAAATCAACAAATCTCTCCAATATTATTAATACTGGTGGGTGAATCAGTAGCCTATGCATTAGAAACATTAAGATTACATGTAAGGGGTATTAGTTTTTTTTTGTTTTGAAATTCGTAGATACCTGGTGGCACTAGTGTTTTTTCTCTCATCCAACAACCAGAGAAAGTAAAAAAACGTACTTACTATTATCTTTCACAACACAAAAGCGTATATTTGATATGAATGAATGAATGAATTATATTATATGAATATATATATATAATATATATATATATATATATATATATGAATGAAAACTGGGCAAAATAAATTGCAGCAAAAAGCTGTTACAGTATATAACCCTGCGGTTAAACATGTTGACCAAAAAAAGTGGCTTTTATGTGCGAAGAGAACACCACCGCTTACGTTATCCAACGACTTGCTGACTTTTCTGTCGAGGATGCAAGGATAATAGTCATGGACGAGTTGATCCCTACTTTCTTCACTATAGTAGCTACAATTTTTAGCCTAGTCAATATAGTTTCTGGACAACCAAATCATGGGACTGGGCAGCACACTGGAGCTTTTACTTGCCTGGGCTGGCTAATGGTTTTAGGATTTGTTCACCCTTGTAGGTTTATAAAAAGCTTCAGTAAAGCACATTAGTGTACATTAGTGGGTGCTAAATCAGACGTCCTATAATGTCAGATGGTGACATGCTTGTACATAAACGTGTTTAAAAATTCAACGCTTATTGGATTTGTCTGGGTGTGTGACTGGCAGAATGAAGTATAAATATATGACTATATGAAACAAAATGATGCGACCCATTCTTTCAACCCCAATTTGAACTGTGTATAATGTTTAAGGATTAAACCTGGGTATGCAAGTTGCTTAAGACCAACTTAGCTTACTTTGGTGACTCGGGGGTTCTGGGATGGCTGACGGGGTACGCCCGCTGTAGAGAAGACTTTTGGAAGTTCTGGGAATGCACAGGAGAAGTGGCCATATCCTTCATAGCAACTGTGGAGAGATCTTCAGGGAAAAAAAAAAAAATTTTCAACTGCAGCAGTTTAAACATTCATTCAGAAGAGCATCTGATTAATTAAAAGTGTAATGATCTCGATCCGTTTCTCGACACAAACCGATTCTACCTTTTGAAAGTCTGGGTTCAGCTTGTGGAAGGTTGTGCTCCTGTGGTTGAACTTCATTTAAAGGCTGTCTGACACTTCCCTTCAAGGCTTGAAGACCTCCTGATTTTCTTTCGCTGCAGGATCAAATGAAGAACAAGCGAGAGAGATATAGAGAGATCTGTTTCAAGAAACAACAGCCTGCTGCTCACACACACACATGCTGAAATCCCTCCTGAAACAGCACCTGAATTTAGTTTTACAGTGTTACATAAGAGCTATTTTTAAAGAACAAATATTCAGTGCATATCACCTGTGTGGATCTGCAGTGACACTGGGGTGAGGTGCTTCATTAAATCTGATTTCATTAAAAGACTGCTCAAATTCTTGCTGGAACCTGAAAGCAGAGGGTGCCGTGTTACCAGAGGTGGTGGGGGGGGGGAAGACATTCAAAAACTCTGAATTCTCCATACTTGCTGTGGTTGAGACGGGACTGTCTGAGCTCCTGGTTCTGTTTTAGCAGCCTCTCTTCTTGCTCAGCAAGGCGAGCCTGCAGCCGCTCTCTTTCCGCCTCCAGCTGCTTCTTCTGAACCAGCAAACGCTGGCGCTTCTCCTCCCAGTCCTCCCTGCCAACGTAGGGCACCGTCTCACTGGGCTCATCTGCGCAGCATCCGGTTCCATTTTTCAGTCCCAATCTGTGCCACGAGTCTCTCAGCTTGGTGGCATCGTTGGCCACCTGATCCCTTTTAGGGCGCGTGTCATGTGCTGACTCACTCCAAGCACCCCGTGGACACTTGTGGACATCTGCTGCGTCTTCCTCATGCCTTCCTTGGTCACGCTCAATACAGCATGCGGGCATGGGAGATGGCCCAGAACAGACGCCAGCTAAAAATGAGTGAGTACAACCTGCTGACCCTGTTCTTCCTGAATTAGGGGGATCCAAATAAGAGCCATTGACAGCAGCACCTCTTCCTCTCCCACTATGGGCTCTGCTTAATGTTCTCTCACTGCTGGCTATCTGTGGAAAGAGGAGAGACCGGGAGATGGCCACCGACTTCATAATAATGCAGCATAAACACACTGTACTGTAGGGAGCTGTTGAGAATGCAGTGGATGGATTATCTACCAGCATGTGCAGTAACCCAAGGTCATCCAAACAAGAGATAAAGACTCGGGGCAAAGGGGAAGTGTCCGCCTCCTCGAGGACAGAAGTGCGCTGCTGACTAATTCAAGAGGAGGTCACGGAGCATAAAAACATGCATTACTCACAACCAAGGTCAAAGGACAAACTACTTTCTTTCTTACTACAGTGGTGTAAGAAGAAGAAGAAGAAGAAGAAGAAAAGGCAGGATAAGAGAGTCGATGGTCTGGCTGTGCCAGGAGTCTTACCGCTCTAAATCTACTGCTCAATATGATTTTAATGAGACACTATAATGTGTTATAATGTGCTATTGTCCCATTTTCTAATCGTCTTGTAACCCATTATAAGCTTTCTAACTGTGTGTATACAGAATGTACCACAAACACTGACAAAAAAAAAACTACTTAAGTGGAGAAATGGCTTGTGAGCGCTAGGGGGAAAATTGGACATACGTTTGAATACAAGGCATTTAAACGAAAAGTCTGTGGCTGTTTCACGAGCAGCAGTTTGAAAGGATGCGGTGGCTGGTTTCACGTGCCTCGAAAGCACATTAGATCTCACCCTCCCAGACTGATCATTCAGCCTGTAGCGGGTGAGAACTGACTAGACTTTGTATTTATATAATAAAAAAAAAAAATCATAGGCACTTCGTATCACATTTGCACACAAGCTTACCTCGTAGTGCGAGTGTGAGTGATTCAGCTGGGAGATGGACTGGTTGAGTTTCTCCTGCTGTTGGGAAAGGTACTGCTGATAGAGTCCCAGCAGCTCCTGACACTCCTTGTACTGCTGCTGCAAGCCTGAAGCGCAGGTCAAGGGGCAATAACACACTGAATAACCGCACTAGTGTGCTCACTTCCAGCCACACAAACCAATCAGCTTTCCTACAGCCAGGTTTTGTCCACTGAACGTTGATAAGGAGAGACAAGTGCATAAATTACCAGGCACAAAGGAGAAAAAGGCAGAACTTTTGTTTACTTTTACGTCATGTTGACAGTCTAGGGTGTGTAATACATTCGGGATCTGATCAGCCAAAAATAAACCACGTATGAGAGTTATAATTTACATACAATCTTTCATTTATTTCATCAAATCAATAAAGAACTAATGTGCCGTGTTGAAATCTTTCTATAAAAAGTGCTGTAAATGACACACATTAACTGACTAAAGAAGTCTGTTATGGCTTGTGGCGATGATGCAGCCGTGATTGAATTTAAGCAGCCGGTGCTTTTGTGACTTGGTAAAAAAGTGCAGCGAGTGAGAAAAGGAGCAGAGAAACAGGCTCACTGCTGGGGGATGACACCAGTTTCTTCAAGGCGAAGGCTTCACAGACTTCTCCATCTGCGTATGGCTGGCCAGGGCAAGGCACCGTGCCAAGCACGGAGACAGGAAGCTGGCACACGCATACACACACACACTGTAGCAGCTAGAACAGGACCGATGCGGAGCAGAACCGCTGTCACGCCGAGTGGGCCGTCTAATGACGGCGTGACATAGCCAGCTCAGCTTCTTTCCCTCGGTCACCAGTCCACGCGCACACACACACGTGCGAATCCAGCTTTCAGTGGTTCTGCCTTTTAACTTTACAGCATATGTTTTATAAGCCCAAAGCCTCAAGTATATTAAACCACATTTACAGCTGTTTTCTTTTTTAAATGACATGCTGCTTGTGTAGATCCTCCAATACTACTGATATACTTGCTATAAATAGGCATAGCATGGTGTTAATTTCTCAAACCTGACAGTTGAGAAGGTATTGATTAATATGCCATCATTTCAACGTAACAGCTAATTCAATCTTTTATTTAAAAAAAAAAAAAAGGCTTGTTATTTAGCAAAGAAAACCGTATACTCCCCTGAAGAAAGGATAAGCAGTATAGACAATGGATGGATGGATGGACCATATACTCACTGATATGGTTAAGCTTCCTATAAGGAGGCCTTATTTCAACATTTGTGGAAGGAGTCTCCAGTGTCAGCACTTTGTAACAGTCAGGAAGTTTTCCCGCCATGGAAGTGTCCTCAGGACAGAGGAGTTTGAGCTTCGCGGACTCTTAGTAACACGACAAGCTGCATTTATTCGTCTTATTAAAACCACAAGAGGAAGGAATGACTGTTTATAGCCGTTATAATATAAGCAATAACAGGAACTAACCTGTCTCACAGATGTTCCACATTATTACATGTAACTGTAATCTAAACAAACTATAAACACAAACTGATGTGGTACAATATAAGAGGAATTAAACACTTTGGGCTATGCTGTTGTTGGAAAATAATCAACTATTTTGTGTCAGGCCATTTCATATCACCCCTGTTGAGGACTATTTTCCAAGAACATCAAACCCTCAAGTGTTTTATTCCTGATTCTCTTAACTGAATTCATGACATTTTACTTAAATTGTATATCGTGACATTAGTATTATACGGTTCTATCTGCCATCTATTATTAACCCTCATAATACTGAGGTATAGTATGGTATAGTTCAGTACTATTTAGTATAGTATAGTGCAGTATACATCTCCACATATTCCGAGTCATACTTTCATACAGTGCTAGGAATAACTGACAACGCGCAGATAACTGTCGATTTTTCTCCCGGAGAATAAGCACGGCTCTCGTTTTAAAACAGGATGGAAAGCTCGTCGAGTGCTCACGGCTCATCTCGTTAATGCAGCACGTCACACACGCGCGCGATCCCCACTCGCTGAGTCGTCTTTGGATTTTCCGATAGGCAGGTGGGGCGTAAACATGCACGCTAACAGCAGGAATTCTCAACAACTGGAGCGAGTGGAGCGCGACTGATAAGATTCTCTCACACAGAGAGCATCGTACAGCGTGGCAACTCCACCGGTCACCTGCCAATCGCGGTGAGCTTCACGGGCCCGACATCAGGGGAGGGAAAAAGCGCGGCCGATGGCGTCTCCTCCCCCGTCCGAAAACACACAGTTCGCATTCGATATTTCAGACAGGCACTGTCAACATGATTCACTCCCCTGTCAGCCTGCACAGAAATGAAATAATGAAATCCGCCTCAAGGTGGAACAAAATCCTGCTGAAGAGAATATTTTAACAGCTCAGTACCGAGCAAGCCTAGTCATCGAGTGTGTGTGTGTGTGTGTGCACGCATAAGCTGAGATGCAAATTGATTAGCAGGACAGCTATATTTCACTTATTACAAAAATGTGGTTTGTCATTTCCAGTTATCGGAACGTGTGGAAAAGTAATTACTCATGAAAAACTCTTGAGTAATGGCTTTGTGATGGAAAGCTAATTCATGTCTTCTTGCCCCAAAGAACCAGAGAATCAACAAACTCATAACCAAGCAAACAAACTATTACAAAAGCGGTTTTAGTATTCCCATCCATCAATGCTATTCAAAGCACTGCCACCCAAAACCTAAAGAAGATTAATGATATTGATGAATGCGTTCTATTTCCCTTTTGTGTCTTCTATGGCGCTTCATGTAAATTTGTTTATAGAGGAACAAGGACTCACTCTCTCTCTCTCTCTCTCTCTCTCTCTCTCTATAATGGAATCTGGTGCTCAGATCCGTAGCGTAGGCTGCCAAAGACGAAGTGATAAAAATTCAAATTTCATTCTATGCATAAGCTTTGAATTTCATCCTACATCAAAGAATTTAATGATTTTTTTAAAAAAAACAAAAAAAACACTTCAATCCAAAGATGAAGAATCCCCATGATAACGTTGGTCTTGGCAGATAAGACGGAGCTGATTGTTCTGGAGATTATTCGACACAAGTCTCCTTAAATGAGTTTGCCTTTCGCCTCCCCTTAACCTTTTTTGAACAACCCGAAAAGCCGGCGTCTCTGCGGTGCCTTCAGACAACCCATCTCCACAGGAGACCCTCGTGTAGTTTGTCTTAGACTAAAATCTCTTTTTAATGGGGTTTGAGGTTTAGTGCAAATGCCAACTAAAGTGCACTTAATTGAGTTGCGCGCTGCTAATTTCTGAGCTCTGGTGCCAGTAGGGCAATTTACCAGTCGGTGATTACTCCTCATATTTCATGTCGTTGAGCGAAATTGATGCTTCCGCATTCTTTGACACATGTCAAAGTGGCAAAACATGGTGGGGCTGCCAAATATCTGAAGCTGTAAACTACTAGACTGAGTGATGAGCTGTCAAAAGGTTTGGGGGGGGGGGTTGGTAAGGGTTAGGCCTTCGCATTCCTGCTAGTCTACGTCTTTTAATTTGGAAGAAGTAAACCGGTTAAAACAAACAATGTGTACGCCTTACGCCTCAGAGAGCATACAAACAAAAGTTTGAGCCTATCATACTGTAGATATCACTGGCATCTTACACCAAACTCGCATTTATATTTCATTTAAATATGGATAACACCTACAAGGTAAGTCTGGATTGTTGTCCTGCGCTTAAAATGCAGTTTTAGCAGAGGGTTTGGTTAAACAACACTGCCCCCTGCTGTAAAGTTATAGGTATTGCACACACATTGTCTGGCAATTTAAAAGAAAAAAAAAAAACTACTAGCAACTATTTCACATTTTTTAAAAAAAATAAATAAATAAAATAATCTTCCTATCTATGTACAACATTCTCACACAATAAGCCAGATATGCTAAGTTTTAATCTGGGAAAAATTAGGGTCAATTTCAGTGCGTTTCATTTTAAGAGATAAGTTAGACAAGTACTTATATGGTTCTGTTTTAAAAGCAAAAAAAAGTGTTGCTCTGGTAACACTGTAAGTTACACATCTACACATCTGATCAAAGATTACGTTTACATACGCCTTTTTTTAATAAAAAGAGGGATCATAAAAAATGCATTTTTTTAAAATTAATACTTCCCTGAATAATTGGTGTAAACGGTCATTATTTTGTCTTCTGGGAAACAAATATCTTATGTAGCTTCTGAAGGGTTGTACTAAATGACAAAAATGAGATCTTTAAACGAAATAACAATTTACATCGATCATCCTGTTCAAAAGTTTACACCCCCCTGGCTCTTAACGTATTGAGTTGCCTTCTTGAGCATCAGTGAACGTCTGCACCTTCTGTTATAGTTGTGTACGAGTCCCTCAGTTGTCCTCAGTGTGAAAAGATGGATCTGTACATCATATAGCTGCTGTTGGAAAGGGGTCAAATATGCATAAGGTGCTGGAAAAGTAAAGAATGTGCAGGACCTGGAGGATTTTTATGAAGAACGGTGGACAGTTTAACTGCTCCGGACAAACAAGAGACTCATGAACAACTATCACAAAATATAAAAGCACAAACACACAGTGTTAAGATTCGAGCCTATGTACTGGTTCTTTGAACTGGCTCATTTGTATAAATTCAGTTAGTATTGTGTCTTGTGGACTATATGTAAACATCTGTTATGTGAAAATGTGTAATCATTATTATTTTGCAGATTCTGCAAGGCGTATGTAAACGTATGACCTCAACAGCAACAAGTATTCTGCTTCAATATCAGCAAATTCTACCTCAAACCTCAATAAAAGTTCAAAAGCAAAATTTGATGCATGCTGTCTTGTATTACTTCTACTTTTAATTTTTTTTTTTTTTTAAAGCCATTAGACATCAGCAACAACAACAAAAAAAGTTTGCATTTTGTCATTTGCTTCTTCTATCCACTTTCTACTACACTGAACTGCAAGACTTCGCTCTGTTCATTTAGTTCATATGTGACACTGCCCTCTAGTGTACAAGTTGACCAACATCATGTAAAAGTCAGCAGCTTAGCAGACAAGAACCCTTAAGCTACTGCGCGTCCTGCGCTTATACAAACCTGGATGACGTAAGGATACGTTCTCTTTCCTGTACGATGAGTTGATTCTGCTCTTCCAGCTGTTGGATCTTTTTCTCAAACGTCTCCTGTTCGTCTTTGAGCCTCTGCACAGACATTTCTTTCTCTTCACTTACTCTGCAAGGCGGACGAATCAGACACGATACTTAGAAAAGAAAATACATGTTCAAACTCATAGCCTTAAAATCATAAATCAGTGTAATAACACGGTGCTGCTGAATGTTTGAACACGATTGGTCAAATGTTGTTTCATTTTCAATAACTGCAGCTGACAGTAGTGCAATTTCTACATTCACGCGCTCTCTCTAATATGTTACCGCTTGTATACTGTACCTACATTTATTTAAAATGTGTAATTGCCGATATAGTGAAGATTTCTGTGAGAACACGTTTATTTAATATTGACGCAAGGAGACAAGTGTCCAGTGATGAGATATATTTTTGTCTTATTTACTTATAAGAAGAAAAAAAAAACAGGCTGGTGAGGGAATGTTGTTTCTAGTCACTATAACATAAGTGAGAACACATATAAACGGATAAAACGTACAGCGTGTCATTCTTTAATTAATTAAAAAACGTAATCTGGTAAATTACTGTGGTAAAAGACAAACAAAACACTTTGTGATGTGCCGTTATTGGAAAATAATCAACTTCATAATTACCTTCGTAATGTTTTACACCTTAACTAACATTCTGTTATGTTTAAAACTATTTTACCTGTTTAACCCCTGATTTTTCTTTATTTTCTTTCAAACCGCCAAGTAAAATGACGTCCTTTTGAGATTAGGTCTTCCCAAAACAAGCACATTAGTTAGCGAGTCCAAAACGGCATTTTACATCAAACACTGTTTTCAGTGGTCTAGAAATATTCTCTGTTACAACCGTCCAAGTTTGTTAATGATCTGATTAGCAGCGAAGACTACGCAGAGCAGGGGTACGCCAAGATCAAGTGCAAGAAATTCATACACACGTTCAGCGTCACGGGGTCAAAGAAACACTCCCCCCCCCGTTCATTTAAAAGATATGACGAGCGTTAGTTTTATTTATCATAAAGGATTTTATAATTGATGCCCCTCGGTACTTCAGCGGGTAACTCTGCTTTCCAAGAAACGTGAATTCTCTGATCGTGTTACACGACCAGAGAAACGTGAGAGGTGTGTATGAAAAGCACTTGTACTTAGCCAGCTCTTCAATCAGGTTAGCGATGCGACGCTTGTCTTCCGGACATAGGTCCTTCAAGGAAGCCTTGCTTTGGACGTGCAATCTATGAGAGACGTCCTGGAAAAAAAGTCAAAAGAAGCAGGGTGAATTTTCTACTGTTCACAAATAAAAGGGAGTTGAAAACAAACGCTTTACACACCTGCGACTCTGATGTTGCCGACACCCGAGGTAGCATTTTGGATTTGGACGTAAATTCAGAGATTTTCTGCAAAGACGTCTTCGCCATGGGTGTATCCGTTATTCGGCCCGGTTTTTTTCCAGTCCTCCTTTTGATGTCTAAGGCAGGTTTGGCCTTCTTTTCATTACTGCTTACGGACACCGACTTCAGACCCATCTTTTTACTCACTCCTGAAACAACAACAACAAAAAAGGAGTCAACGCTAAATCTGAGCTCTTCCTACGAGGCAAAAAGCTTAAGTAAGATTGTGTAAGGAATAAAACACTTTGAGGTGTACTGTTATAGGAAACGAATCAACGACAGGGTGGTGTGATGTGGCCCAAAGTGAAGCGGAGTTACTGCTACAAACGAGAAGTTGATTGTTTTTCTATAAATGTATTAATTAAAAAATGACACGTCGTACACTTTATCCGTTTATAGTTACGTTTAATGTTGTGCTCCTTTGTTAACATCAGGAAGTCTCAATGGCGCATAGACGAAATGAACTGTGAAACTGAACTGTCCGACGTAACCAGAGTCTCTCTTGTTCCACAGCTTTTTATTACATTAATTAATTGTTTCATTTAATGTCTCACCTGGAACAAACACTACGGACTGCTCGTCTTCTGAAGCTGTTCACGGTTAAGCAAGATTTTCTCGATTTCTGTATTCAAAAGGAGTTTGTTGCTGTTGTGGAGATGGCAAGACATATCGATTTGAAACATTTTCATTCGCTTATGACTGAAATATTATATTAATATACCAATAATGGAATTTTCAGCGCGAACAAAATGCTGCTAAATGTGGAATAAATGATGTAGGGAACTAGAAATAATTCAGTTTAATTCAACTTGGACTAAAAGCCAATGAGAAGCAGCTAAGTGTTACAGGATGCCAGAAACAATGATACTGGTACAACTGCAGGTCACTAAAGATAAATAAATATCCTTAAAATATTGTGTAATATAATAAAATACTACTAATACTAATAATGCTAATAATAATAATAATAATAATAATAATAATAATGTTTATACATTTCACTGCAGTTGTCTTCACACTTTACACTTCACACATCAGGACCGATTTGCTTCAACCTACATTTTTAAATTTATAACGAATACCATTAACAACACCTAAACATGACGAGCTGTAATAATAAACCGTATCATTAAACTATATGCGAACAAAAACACGACGAAAACGTAAACAACGCGGAAAGGATACTGTCATTAATCCAATAAATCCCAGCAGCATCCGTTTCTCCCTCAGCAACCGCCGCCATATTGAAACAAACCGCCACTTCCAGAGGAACTTAAAAAGCTCCTCCTTTTTTTGCCTTCCGTGATTGTGATTGGATTAGACATCCGGGCTGAGCCCTGTTCGGATTTTATTATTCGCTAAATTAGCCGTCTATCATTTTGTTGACCAATAGACATTCAGTATTTCTGTGCTTTTTTTGGTTACCGTGTGTTGGTGTGATGTTAGCAGGCTCTACTTTATTTTTCACACCCGTATTCGATTCCCTTAAACGTTGGAGTCGACTCAAATTTCGATTCGGAGTCTTAGGAATCGATTCTGCACAATAAGGACAGGACAGGAGATTCTGTCAGATACATAAATTGTACAATTAAGTAGATAATACACCATTGTGGTAGTATTATAGTCTAAATGAAAAAGGGGTCTTGACGCTAATTTAATATGCTGTTATTTATTTACAATGAACGACTAGAATCGTAGTTAGCATGAGCGTAGTTTGCTTGCTTGGCTATTCGTTTGTTTATGTCACAAATTTAATCTTTTGCTTTGTTTCTAAAATAAAATAATACATTTTTATTTTATTTAAAGTAAAATATCATATTTACGACATAAATAAAACTACGACTTGCCCATTTTTACGTTTGTCCTGCACGAGCTGAATTCATTTCACCGCTGGGAATCGACTCCCAAGCTTTCCGAAGCCCGATTCCTAATGCCTGGAATCGACTCTTTTTAGGATCAACTAATATCTACCTAGTGTCTACTAGCCAATCCTAGCACAGAAGGCGGGATTAACCAGAATGCGGTGTGTTTATAAAAACAAACACAGGCAGGTTGGAATGGAGGATGCGGTGGATGAAAAGACACTCTTCAAGGGGTTTTCGGAAAGACTTACCCTCGGAATAACCCGAGTTTTAGGTGAGTAAGGATTAGGATTTATAATTAAGACTGCACATGTCTATTTTTTTCCCTGCTAAACCACATAATTTTAAAGCACTGAATTAGCTTAGTGAATGTGTATTACACATGAAAATCATCAAAATATATGCAGAACTTCTGTATTCAGTCTCCTTATTGCTCATTAACTTAATTTCTTATATTATATATATATATATATATATATATATATATATATATATATATAATATAATATAATATAATATAATATTTCATTCCGTCCCCAGAAAGTCTTCCCAGTGTGTCAGATGTGCTGTTTGTTGAGAGAGAGCCTGCAGAGAAGCGATGCATCCTGTCATGGGAGCAGGTAGGTTAAAAAAAAATTTACTATGCAAAAAGACATATTTAATGATAATGAGTCTTTATTGGTCACCTATATATTACAGCACAGTGAAATTCTCTTCTTCGCATACCAGAAAGTTGGGGTCAGAATACAGGGTCAGCCATAATACAGGGTCAGCCATGATACAGTGCCCCTGGAGCAGAGGGGGTTAAGGGCCTTGCTCAAGGGCCCAGCAGTGGCAGTTTGGCTGCGCTGGGGCTTGAACCCCTGACTGATTTCAGCTAATGAATGTATAAGGGATATATATGTGTGCTTCTGTGTCATCAGAAAAACAACTGCATTTTGCCGGAGGACCTGAAAGACTTCTACTTCACCACAGATGGCTTCACTCTTACCTGGAGCTCCAAGCTGGAAAGTGAGTTCCAACAGATTTTCATTCATTCCTGCATCTTCAGGAAACGTTTTATCCTGGTCAGGATCACGATGTATTCAGAGGTTTTCCTGGAAACGATGGGCACGGGGCGAGAATACACCTGGATGGGATACCAGTCCATCCATCCATCCATCCATCCCAGGCCACACACACTCTCATACATACTTTCAAGTCACTAAATCACCTACTGTTTTTTTTTTTTGGGGGGGGGGGGGGGGGGGGACGGGACAGGAGAACCCAGATAAACCCAGATGAACCCCACCTGGACGTGGGGAGAACATGCACAGAAACCCCATGCAGTCAGTATTCTATCAGTTGTGCTAATCCTTTCCATACTGATCCAGAATCCAGAGGTGCCAACATTTATGGTTTAGTCGTAACATTCGCAATATCTGATCTGTTGGTACAGCAATATGGAAGATACCTAAAAACTATGCTTTTTCACACAAAACTGCAGTTACTGCACCAAACATGAATAAAATTCACAGAGCACTAAAGCACATTCACTGAAGGGGAAAGGACGTGGAGGGTGAAAGATGCCTGTTACTCCTTGTTCACCAACAGCATGGTTATTCGATGTGAAATTATTATTTTTTTTTCCCTCTGATTGCTAGGAGTTTCTTGTTTTGTTTTTTGTTGTTGTTAGTTGTTGTTTTTGGGAATAACTGCGTTTTACAGATAAACCGGTCCCTGTTGGCTGCATGGTGATCAACAGTATAGCGAAGCTTCGTCTGCTGGTGCAGTCCAACATTTACTCCCTCCCTAGCGCACCCACGTTAGCTGACCTTGACTTCAAGGATGAATTAGAAGGTGAGGAAATATTCAGAATAGTGTATGCCAATGTGTTACGTAAACCGTTTTCGGAGTGCGTTATAATTACTCTAAGCTGTACTGTCGCATTGAATAACTGTATCTTAAGAACCTTTTTGTTAATTCTCTAGTATCAGAGGAACGAGAAGAGCCTCACTTTGACTCCCGTAGCCGAATCTTTGAGCTTGACCCCTGCGGTGGAAACGGCAGGGTCTGCCTTGTTTACAAAGGCTGCACTCCAGGTGATCATCCATCTGAAGCCGAACTCGGAGCAAGTGTAACAAATGAGGCAGTTTGATGTAGTATATAAATCACTCATTCTGTCATTTTGTGTTGTTCTTTATTGTACGTCCTGATGGCTGGTGACGAATAGACGCCCTGGCTGAACAGAGTGAAATATGGTTCCTGGACCGGTCCCTATACTGGCACTTTCTCACTTCCTCCTTCACGGCATACTACAGGCTCATGATCACGCATTTAGGGCTGCCGGAGTGGCAGTACGCCTTTACCCCATACGGGCCCAGTCCACAAGCCAAGGTAGGAGTAAACTCATCATCACATCACCTTCAGTTATGTCACCATCAGGCAACATTAAATATTAAAAACATAATTAAAAACGCCTAAAGCCTGCCGGAATATAGACACATTTAAATCAATAACATACACATGGACTTCTCTTTTTTTTTCTTTTTTTTTCCCCATCTCCCCCAGTTTTTTTTTTTTTTTTTTTTTTACTATTATTATTTTTTTGAAGAAGTTACATACAAAAGTATGTGACAGTTTGCATGTTTCTTTAAAAATTCACCATCTTACTCTAATAACTGTTCATGATTTGCCCCAGGATTCTCTCTTCTCGCTCTACAAATAAGAACTGTACTACTTTCACTCCTAGCTTTCTTTGTTTAGAAGCAGAGATGCACCGATACCAATACCAGTACTCTGGTGTCGGCCCGATACTGTGCTCATGTACTCGTACTTGTAAAACTACCCCGATACAACCGCACCGATACCACTTTATGACAACGTGACATAGCCATAACCTCTCGTCAGTTGAGCAGGTAGTCGGAAGAGGCGCAATGTCAGCAATTTGGAGATATTTTAAGATAAGTGATGATGATAAAAGTAGAGCAGACTGCAAACTATGCTCTGCTAAACTGTCAAGAGGAGGGGTAAAAAATAGCTCATTTAACACAAGCAAATTGATTAAACATCTAAAGAACAAACAACACCAAGTGCAAAGAGTTTGCTAATGCTAGTGTACGAGGGGTTAAGGAGAACTCGCGAAGGTCCAATCTCTAAACGGGTTCGAATAATGCAGGCATACACACTTAGAAATAAACTTTTACTAACTTTATTGTCAGAGCTACATTTCCTCATGGATCACTGACATGAACTTTTTCGCGCTCTCCCCGTGCGCATGTCCCCCGACCCCAACATGAACTCAGTACGTCACTTGCACAAGCGCAACAGCACTACTTCTCCTACTCAACACAATCATACTGAAATGTAAATGACTCATAAGTTTGCCTAATCACACATAAATATTTAAAATAAAGTAAAGCATTTACAACTCTTACACAAAATATAAAACGGAGAAATAAATCTCACACTAGCAGCGGGAAACGGCAACAACCAACTTTGCAGCAAACGCTGGAGAAGCGAGAGAAAATGTCCAGAGACAACCGACGGGCAGTATCAATAACAGAAGCTCTTCCCCAGTTCATTGCTCTTGATGACCAACCGTTGTCCGTTGTAGATAATACAAGATTTCGTCGTCTTCTTGGTGTACTTGAACCGAAGTATGAGATTCCCAGCTGTCACCACATTACAGATACCGCATTAACAAAGCTGCATGACTTGGTAAAAAAGCACATCAGGAACCTATTGCAGGACATTTCGGACGTCAGCTTCACCACTGATATTTGGACTAGCAGTGTCAGCCCAATGTCTCTTATAAGTTGAACAGCACAGTGGATTGATGAGGATTTTACTCCCCAGAGAGTCATTTTACAAGCAACGCAGTTTAGGGGTTCGCACACTGGCCAAGCCATAGCAGGTGCGTTTGATGACATGCTTCAGACGTGGGGCATTCCGAAAAGTGTGAAGTACTCATATCGGTACTTGGTAGGGCGGCCGTGGCTCAGGTAGAGCGGGTTGTCCACTAATCGTAGGGTTGGCAGTTCGATTCCCGGCCCACGTGACTCCACATACCGAAGTGTCCTTGGGCAAGACACTGAACCCCAAGTTGCTCCTGATGGCAAGCTAGCGCCTTGCATGGCAGCTCTGCTACCATTGGTGTGTGAGTGTGTGTGAATGGGTGAATGAGACATAGTGTAAAGCACTTTGGATAAAAGCGCAATATAAGTGCGCCATTTACCATTTACCATGGTATCGGCAAGTACCCAAATGTAAGTACTTGTACTTGGTCTGAAAAAAAGTGTTATCGGTGCATCCCTATTTAGAAGATAAGTCAATAAAGATAAGGTATCATTTTAATATTTTTTTATAAAATTCACAAACGTTTTAAACAACAGAAGAAAGGAAGAGTAGAGCCTGTGTTTTTACCCTTACCAAGAAAACAGAAAACCAGTGTACATGATATAAATTCTTACAAATATTTTTTTTGATGCAGTAACACTTCCATGCAAGGTGTTCAGTGTTAAGTCAAATTCTTACCTGACTCGTTTACCGTGTTTCTTAATGAGCATGTTCAGTGGCCTTGTTTCCTGATACATTCGTTATATTGGCGCAAACACTTTCTACGTCACCAGTCATTGACTAATCTACTCTGGAAGGGAAGGTGACTAACAGAAAATCATTCCATATTATTTACTTGCCAGTAGGAGCAATTATAGAAGTATGTGTGGGTGGCTGGGTGGGTTTTGTTTTGATCATTTTTACAGCTGAAATACTTGATGGAAAAAAAATCAGTGAGTCATTTTATTCCTGGAAGCTGATCCACAGAACAGAAGCACAGACTGTGTTGTACAATCCTGAAACTATTGGAAAGGCAAAGCCAATTTATTTGTTTGTGTTATACACCAAATCCGTTTGAGTTTGGAGATCAAAAGACCGATATGAGATGAGAGTTTAGCATTTCAGCTTTTATTTCCTGGTTTTTACATCGAGATGTGTTAAACAACATCGAACATAGAACCTTTTGTATCAGACCACCCGATTTTTGGGCGAGCAAATGTATAGGAATAGAGAAGTCTTGAAGTCAATTAAAGGAAATAATATTTGGTTGCACATCCCTTGCTTGCAATAACGGCATCAAGCCTGTGACTCACTGACATCAGCAAAATGTCGGTTCCTTCTTTTGTGCTGCTTTTCCAGGCTTTTACCACAGCCTGTTTCAGTTGTTTGTTTCGGGGAGTTTCTCCCTTCAGTCTCTTCTTCAGGAGGTGACATGCTGCTTAGTTGGGTTGAGGTCTGGTGATTTGACTTGATAAGGTCCTTTGATGAATATTGTAACATGCGTTTTAATAATCTGACAGAAAATACAGAACATATGCACAAATATTTTCACCCTCGTATTAAGAAAGCAACTAAATTAAGCTCCAGGTTTCAATGAATGAATTACATCGTGGTCAGTGTACAGTGAATGGCTTAACCTGTACAGTAATTCAACATTATGGCTCGATATCTTAATTTTCATTGTTTGTAGCTGGACTTCCTCACTGTTTTCTCCAGTTTCTGATTTATAGTCCGCATACTGTATAATACAGCTTAAGATATTGGTTTTTGTACATTGTCCCTGGAATTTGCTGGAGATGTTATTTAAGGAAAAAATCAATACATTGACTGTTTTTAGACTTTGAACACTCTGCACATACAAATCAATTTCCTTAAAAGCAGTGCATACAGGAGTTTTTTTTGGTTTTTTTTGTGACCGTTGTGGCTACAAATGATTGATTTTGCTGCGGCTGTGGGGGGTAGCGTAAGCGTTTTTTTTTTGTTTGTTTGTTTTGTTTTTTGCAAAAAAAAAACTACTGGAATTGGCGAAATTGCAATTGCACAAAATAGTTTTGCACGGACTTTCACAGTGATGTTTGTCGGTAAACAAGACCTTTTCGCTGTACTCCTGTTCGACGCACGTGGATTCGTAGAGGGCTTTGGCTGAATGTTTATTGTGATGACGTCACATGACACATGGCGTTTTGGCCCAGATCTGCAGAAAATTGCCGGTAATTTTGAAAAATTACAAGCTCCTCCAAATACTGCAGAGTTTGCTTGATTTTACGTAGATGTCTGTAATCGCAATTCACAAAATCCTGGAGGGACTGTAAAAAGATTTAATAACAAAGTTTTATAAATTTGAGTCTCCCACTTGTCGTGATGTTTAATTCTTTGACTGCAACCGAGCATAGTGGATCATTCTTGATCTCTCTCTCTCTCTCTCTCTCTCTCTGTTTTGATACAGCAATGGGCATCTCTTTATCAGCCCCTTACGTTCCATAGGGGCTCCCATCTCGATACACCTGGTGAAACATTCCTGAACAAGCTGGACCCAGACAAGGCTTTCCGTGGCAAAACCAAACCTCCTGCTCCCAAGAAGAAGCAGCCCAACCAGGTCCCGTCAGGTGGAGGTCCTGCCAAAGTGCGGGGATCAAGGGCAGGCAAAGCATGAAGAGACAACCACATGGCCACTGAGGATAAAATGTTTTATTTGAACATACCCAAAAACTATTGAGTTAAAAGTGCAATATTGTAGTTGTGCATGAACACTGAGTTCAGGTTTATGTAAAGTGAGAAGCATCAGGTTCTGTCAGTGTGATGAATGATGGAAAATATCCCATTTAGCTTCATTCCAAGCTCTCTTCCTTTGTGTAGATTACATTGATTAAACCTTCAAAGAAATTATACTCTCCGGCACTGTTGAAATCTCAATTCTGACGAGAATAATTTTCTATAACGGCAGCTCTGGCAGCAGTTCTTGATGTCATTTAAATCACAGGTTTAAACTGTATTAATGTGCAATAGCTCATTCCCAAGTACTTGCACAGAGAACGTGCCAGGTAATCTAAGCCTGCTAAACAATGGATATACTGTTTATTGAAAGAAAAACCTGTAATCATTGAGATGGTGACATTTGTCACGGCTTTGTAACAGTTTTCTGACATGGGACAGTCTTCTAGATGGAGGGTTTTTTACGGTTTCTCTGAAACATTTCTTGTCTTGAAGAGGCAGTAAAAATGAGTGTCCGGTGAGGGAATGACTTTCTATAACTAAACCAACCTTGTCACGTGTGTATCTGGGCTAGCCTAATCTAACAGGATATCAGTGACAAAGAACATTACTGTGGCTAAATAAATTTGAAGAATAATCTGAAACATTTAAGAATAAAAATATTTCAATATCGCCCCTGTCTGATTTAAAAATGGTCCTGCGAATGTGGCGGTGTGAAATTATAGGCTTGTTATTCGAATGCATTTGAATATAAAATCTTCATTCCAGTTCATGTTCAAAGGTCATGGCAATTGCTTGTGTAGTGACTTTTTAAACTTCAACGTTCAGAAGATCCAAACATGTTCCAATCATCTATACACTGAAACAGGCAGGAGCAGATTTTATCGCTTCTTTACTATTAGACTGGCCTCACTGTGAAAATAGATTTTTTTTTTCTTTGGCTCCTCTCTCTTGTCTTCATGATTCAAGCGGTACTCGTCTTGTTAACAGTTCACACACTCATCTGTGTTGTCATTCTTGCATTGATCCAGCGCTATGCTCTCTGATAGTCCATTGTGCTCAGGTTTTCTATCCTTATGTTTGGGATGGAACAACTCCACACATGCTTTATATATCAAAGCTCCAGTCACTCCACCGACTAATGGTGCCACCAAGGGCACCCACCACCAACATCTGCCTGCCCTGTGGGAAAGACAAACACAGAAATACATTCATTCCTTCCTCATCAGTAAGTGCTATATACCGGTCAGGGTGGATCTGGAGGCTATCCCAAAACACTTGGCACGAGGTGGAAGTACACCCTGGATGGGATGCCAGTCCATTGCAGGGCACCATGCACACACTTAGGGGCAATTTAGCATAGCCAATCTACCTAGCGGCATATTTTAGGGCGGAAAATGGAGAACTTGGACAACGTGTGAAACTCCAAACCCAAGGTCATAATCAAACAGGGGACCCTGGAGCTATGAGGCGACGATGCTACCTGCCACATCACTGAATCATTGCTACAAATTGATTTAAGACAATAAAGTTCAGTCATAATATAAAGATTTTATGGTGAACATATATGTCCACTATAAAGGTTCTTAATTTACTACAGGTGTTACTTGTGGAACTTTGACAACACCTGAAAAAACATTTGCAAATCTAATTTACCAACAGGGTCTATGTCTTTTCAAATGAGCTACATAACAGGTCATGTACTCTTTGAGGGTTTTATATGTCGGTCTCAGAAATGTTGTATGTTCTCCCATGTCTGCATGGGTTTCCTTTGAGTGCCCTGGTTTCTTCCCACCTCTGAAAACTATGCTGGTAGGTGGAGTGGATAAGAAAAATTGCCTCTATGGGTTTTGCATGATGCTCTGCGATGGACAGCCCAACCAAGGTGTACTCCTGTCTTAAGGGTATAGGCTACAGATCCACCAAGAAAAAGTAGATGTTGAAGATGAGTGAATGAGGAATGAATAATTATTCTTTGATAATCAGTCACCACTTGCCCACTAACTACATGCATTTATCTGGGATCTATGTTTCTGGACAAGAAGGGTGCTACTATGCCTTATATTTACCTGAATACCTCTAATCCCCAGCCTGCAATTGCTGTAAAGACTCTTGGCCCCAGGTCTCGGGTGGGATTGATGGCATAGCCACTGTTGCTGCCCATGGAAACTCCAATCAGCAATACAAGAGCCCCAACAGCCACAGGCTCTCCACCAGTGGGGGCAGGCTGGTTCCTTTTATCTGCCAGAGCCATCAGACATAGCAACAGCATGGCAGTACCAAGCACCTGAGTGAGGCAGATGGAAATATACTGGAACATTCAAACAATAAATATAATATATATTATAAATATTAATGATAAAATAAAGAATACAGGATGACTTTCTATCTCAAAACGTGGTCATGAGCCATTTTAATAACTTTTCTCTCTTATGTTGAAGTATTTGTTATGGCTATGACAAGATAAGACAGGTTTTTCAGCTATGACAGAATGTCTTACCTGGTCCAAAAATCCAGCTTGTATTGAGAGATAAGGAGCTGGATAAGTGGCAAAGATCCCCGCTGTTGCTTTGGGGCCAAACACTGTTAAGTTTCCTTCACTGAAGTGGTATATGGCATCTATAAACAAACAAGTTGAAATGTTTTAGTGGTCATTAAAATTTACTTCATATCATTTTCCAAGGTGTAAAACTGAATGTGCATGTTCAGTCACCGTAGTACAGGGTGAAAACTGTTCCCGCAGCGATAAAGGAGCCCAGAAGTTGTGAAACTACATAGAGTGGAAGCATCTTCCAGCTCAGACGGCCGACTACGCACATGGTAAACGTCACTGCTGCGTTCATGTGAGCACCTGAGTAATAAGATCAGAACACTAACATGCTTATTCATGATCCACTTCTTTAGAGATTTAAAAGCTATAAAAATCTCCGGTAACTGGCAATGCTACCTGCTTCTGTGAGTATATGTTAAATTTATTATAAATGCCAAGATAAGATCGTGTCATGACACTTACCAGCGTAACAAGCTCCAGCTGAATGTAAAAAGAGAGGCTGGTGCAGGAACAACTATTTATAGTTGTTATAATGTAAGTGAAAACGTTAATTAGTAGGGTTGGAAAACTGCTGTGGTATAAGAGGAATAAAACACTTCGGGACATGCTGTTATTTGAAAATAATAAACTTTGAGGTGGTAAAAGTAACCGTGCTTCATGCCAGTCCGTATCACACCACCTCATCATTGATTATTTTCCCATAACTGCACAAACCATCGTGTTATATTCCTTACTTATTTAGGTTCATGATGGGCTTATGCAGATTTTATGTAACCCTATATACTGTATCGTTACTGAAATATTCTATTTGGGCATGAGAAAACATGAGAACCTTGCTTATATTTACATTTATCATGTTGTGGATGCTTTTAACCAAATGTGCAAAGGAAAGAATTCAGTTCTAATACGAGGTAAAAGTAAGTGCTGGTACTTACGTGACAAAGCAGTCAGTGAAATCATGTGATCTTATCAATCTTATCAGACTTTTTCTTTTAAAAAACATGGCAGAATAAAGAAGTCATCTAGATATACACGTACATGCACACACATGTTTCAGTAGCTTACCTGACACTTTCCCACCAGCATGCACCCCCATTGCTACACCAAGACCAAAACCCAGATTAATGCTCAGGTAATCTCCAAAAACCCCACCTCCTGTGACCACTTGAGCAACAGAACCTAGACCAAACACCTAAAAAAAAAAAAAATTTTCAGGGTTGAGGGTCCATATCACCAGAAGATAACAGGCATCAAACCAAATACAGTTCAAGGTACACGTCAACAGCTAGAGACTAGAGACCAGCCACCTACTGTATTTTATATATTTGAATATACATCATAAGAAAGACATTAACATGTGACATTTAAATTGAAAGGTTCTGCAGATTATTGACAATTAACAGAAATTGAAAGAGCAGTTATACTGCAGCATGTGTGCGTGTCTGAAGGTAATTTTAATTTTAAAAATTTGTTTTATGAGCCTGACTTATACCTTTCCCTAAAGAGTCTGGCACTTTTCATAACTAAATACAGCCAAGAGCCAAATATTTTCACATTAAGAGGCAATTTGTTTGAAACTTCAAACTACAATCCATATTTACTCACACCACTATCCTTTTAAAAGGAATCCCCAATCACTTTTAAAGACATAATACTGTAAACATTTATCAATCCAGTGAGCTGGCTTCGAAAAAGCCCCTCAAGAAACCAGCATACAGGCGAGCATATACACAGACGTGCAACATTTTCAAGCTTGTGACTAGCTTAGTACAAAAGATAAAATATAAGTTCTAGATATCAGATTTATAAAGTAGCAACTCGTTCACAAAGCTTGTACGGCAGACACTCCATGTAATCTAAGCCTAGTAATAAAGAGAGGGTTTAAAAAAAAAAAAAAATGTGTTTGTGTTCTTATTGTCTAATCGTCAATATGGTGCAGCTTTTCTAGCTCAGCGCTTTGTAACAGTCAGTAAGTTTTCCACCAAAGAAGAGTCTTCACGACAGTTTAGCATCCAATCATAAATATCATACATGTAGAAAAACTATCAAGGATCATGCCAGTTCATCAACTGCAGTGACCTTCTAATCCTACACAATGTATTTAACGATATAGCTATCCGTGTGTGTTTGAGTACCTCAGTAAATTATTTTAAAATGCTGGTGTAAGCAAAGGGTTTTTTTTATATATATATATATATATACAATGAGACATCTCCTTTGCCTACCTAGAGGGCAGGCATGAAATCCATCTAATTTGAAAACAAACAAAAAACATGCTGAGGTAAGTTTCAAGAATTTGCTAGCATTAACTAGCTATATTTAACTAAGATGCTAGTTAGATGCTAGGTCTGCTTTCTTTGCTAATGCCAGGTTACTAGTACTAGCATCAATTCCAGTAGCAATTCAACATGCTAATAACATTCTAGGCATAGTTGTTCTAAAACAAATATCATATTCTAACAGGTTAAATTAAGTCATAAAAGTTAGTTTTCACATCAAAACATGACATTGCCTTAATTTCACCACTTAAAAAACATTACCCTTTTTTAATACGTGAATACTTTTAAAAGTAGCAACTTTTTCATTTCACTCAAGCACATTTTAGTTGGGATACTTCCTCTTTTAACATATTATCTGCAGTATACTTTCATTTAAACATCATTTCTGAGCACCTTTTCCACCCCTAGATGTTATTTTGGATGTAAGGATGAACTACGTTCTTCTGACACACACAGAAACATCTGTAGAGTAAGGTGTACATGTTTTGTCAGTAATGATATATGCAGACAGTTAGGTCCTTTGTGTTTCTCTTTGCTTCTAAAAATAGGATATTGACCAAATCCATGATGTGCATATGGCTGTATGTGAATTTGACTTCATGTCTGTGAGGAAATGTTCTTTCATTGTTGCAAATGGATTGCTTTTAAAATGGTTAAAATACGGAAGTATTTATAAAACTTTGGGGGAGACTATGAGCTTTGTGACTTTGCAGATCTTATACATGCACAAACAGATACAATACACACACAAAAAAAGGAATACATTAAAAATCATGATATGAGTCCTTTAAATAATTATATCTGAAACTCACTTACAGATGGGAGATGGTAGAATGGTTATGTGGTTTTATGAAATGTGTACTTGGCATGAATTTGAGGCATCATACCATCATGACAAACGTGCTGAGAGTTTCTGCTAGTCCCACTCGAACATGTTTCTTCCTAATCCAGCATGTGGTTCTTCTCCTGGCCTTAATCAGCTCCTCGACCTTCCCCTCCTCCAGCATGCTTATATGCTCTTTTGTTCCACCTATTTCTCTCATTCTCTTCTTCTTCTTAGACTCCTAATCCAACCCTTGTGTGATCCTGTTATAAAACAGAGTTACATATGTTGTGCATTTCCCCTAAGTGCTCACGTGGTTAGCCGTGTAGAGCGTCCCCTTTCCTGTCCCTCCCCGTCACACACCCCCCAAAACAGCCCTATAGCCTTATGGGTAGCAGTCAGACTGGGTATTGGCAGAGTGTTGTTTTTTTAGGAGATCTGGGGGCAGTGAGGTTATTCCCAGCCCAAATGACCTTTACATGTTCAGTTCAAAAAGCTACACCATGCTGTAACAAAAAATTGCACCATAGCTTTGAATTCATGTATAATCTATGCCGTTACAAGGTTGTTCAAACAAACATTTCACCATTAGTCAATAATTAAGTATGACATGGAATATGATATAAACATTTATTTGAACAATTTTGTATTCAAGCATTCTGTTAGTATTACTTGGAGCAGCAGTTTCTGTATTTCACATTTATTTCAGTCTTTGTTAGTGTTGATTAGTGTTAGTTTTCCATCCATGTCATTTTCATTTTATATCTCTGTTGACTTACATGGCTTGAAGAATATTGGGTTCTTTGGCTATTTAAGCAATAACCACTCCTGCTTTGACTTTGTTTGCTAACCCTGGCTAATGTTACAGGAATAAGCACTGTAGTCTATTGTCATTATGGGTCAGGCAAACACTACGATTAAATAAGTATCTGTATACGTATATGTATACTTTTTTCTTTTCTTTTTTTTTTTTGCCAAAGACAACTGTCATCCAAATCAATCAAATATCCTTGTTGTTCCTCTTTGAGTTCATAAAGAGTAGGCTAGTAATAACAGAAAAGAATGACAGGCTAGTACGTCCATGATTCCGTCTACATTATAAGTCACACTATAATTTCTACATTCTTGTCTTGTGTATCAAGGGTCTAGTTCTTATATAATTGCACTGTTTGTGTGCTTTAGCCCCAGTAATGAGAATGATGTAAACATATGCTGTGGCCTTTGCAGTTACCAGATCTCAACCCTTTTGGAGGAATGGTGTTCATCAAGTTCTGGAGACTTACAGAATCTGGAATAAGAAGCACTGAAGCTGTTCTGGAAGCTTGTTGTGGACTAACACCTTTTGGAAAACATTGTGTTTTTTTTCCTTTAACAACTCTCACATGCACTGTAAAATTCTATGCCACATTTTGTAGTTTTTGCTATTTAAAAATAAGTATCATATATTACATAATAATAATTTTATATATATATATATATATATATATATATATATATATATATATATATATATATATATATATAATTAAATTATTATAAGAAAACACTGAACTATTTCTACGTCAGATATTTCAAAATAATAAGACATTCTTAATATATTAATACAATCTTTGAATAATGCATTTGTTTACAGTGGGGCCCAATCCATATAATGCAATGGACATGGACTTAAGTACTTTTTTTCTGCTCTTATTTGGTCATCTGCCAATTTCCCATTAGCCAGCTTTCCCATATCATGCGACAACCCCCAACTGTGAAGGGTGAAGGCTAATACAATTTGCTCTGAGACACATAAAGCCAGCTGCCATCTTTTTTTCCCGGAAACTGCTACTCATGCTGTGTCACAGGGCAGCATAACACGCTTGGAGTATCGTGACCTCACAGATCCAGGATTGCTGGTTCAATATTGAGCTTGGGTTACTGTCTGTGTGGATTTTGGCGCTGGCGTTTTCCTCTGAAGAGGAGCCTTGTTCCTATAAAGTTTTCCCCATGTCATCTCAGGGAGGTTTTTTTTTTCTTGCCACATGCACTGTGTTGTATCTCAGAGACTTTCTAGTGCCTTCTAGACTTTCTTTGTCCTGGAACATTCTTTCCTCAAATATATAGCCTACTGCATTTGAGACCATTGGTTCACAAATTTCAGTGACATACTGTACAGCATCACACATAAGAACATATTCACATCCATAGAAACAAACAAGAAAAAACTGGTGAAGATCAGAAGTATATCATCATAAACACTATATTTTGCAGAGGTACACTTTTTCATTCAGAGGAATGAAACAAACAAGAGCTGGTCTTTCACTATTAAAAATAAAGAACTGCTAGATTTCTTCTCAAACATAAAAAAAAACCCTAATGATCCATTTATTGAAGGTGCTGAAGTTCAGTTATAATCACTGGTTATTGAATCCTGAAAAAATGATGGTGTGTATTAAGAAAAGACAAAATGTGGAAGATTTTAAATATGAAAGAAAATGTTTGAGTTACAGCTATCAAATTCAATCCTCTGTGTGTAGAAAGCACATTCTATGGTAAGTTTCTGAAATTAATAGAAGAGCTAAAACATGTCAGGCACTTCGTTTTGGCCATAAATACGAGCACTGATGCTTCGATGTTTTGTGGAGACCTTTTGTTTCCAAAAGGTCAGAAATAGGCCTGCACATGAACTGGTTTGTATTGTATATTTGCATTTTCAAATTAAATGCAAATATGAGATGGATTGCTTATGCCTTAAGGTGAAACATACAGTAACTACTAAAAATTTTCAAGTTCACAACAGGTCATGAAACTATTATCCTGCCTATATCATCATATCATCATCCAGGTGGATGCTACACACAGGTGGTGGCTGAGGAGATTTCACCCCATGCAACGTAAAGCGCTTTGGGTGCCTAGAATAGCTATATAAATCTAAGGAATTATTATTATTATTATTATCCATCCATCTTCTATACCACTTATCCTTTTCAGGGTCACAGGGAAACCTGGAGCCTATCCCAGGGAGCATGGGGCACAAGGCAGGGTACACCCTGGACAGGGTGCCAATCCATCGCAGGGCACAATCACTCACACACTCACACACCCATTCATACACTACAGACACTTTGGGCATGCCAATCAGCCTACCATGCATGTCTTTGGACTGTGGGAGGAAACCGGAGTACCCGGAGGAAACCCCCGCAGCACGGGGAGAACACGCAAACTCCGCACACACAGGGCCACGGTGGGACTCGAACCCCGCACCCTGGAGGTGTGAGGCGAATGTGCTAACCACTCAGCCCCCACTTAAATATAGTGCATTTATATTTGTAAAAGTCCTATCTACAGAACCCAAATCAGTAACACTGTTACAATGTCGATTTCAAACATTTTCTATCATATTAACACCACTTTCCTACTTTTGTTAAAATTGCAAATACAGTAGATTTAGCAAGTAAAGTAGACTATTAAGGTTCATTTCAAGTCATCTAGACTTGTTAGGCTACTATGTAAACTGTCATGGCTTCTATAGGCTACTAATTTAGATACAGTTTGATCATGAAAGGAGGATCCTTTTCGTTTCCAATCGATGAAAACCCGATACTTACAACTAATAACAAACTGGTTCTCTATCAACGGAAAGAAAAACCGGTTCTTCTGCTATGCGAGTCGACTCCACGAAGAGAACCAGTTCAAAGAGTCGATTCGTTTGCTAACGACCTTAATAAACAGTGCTCGGACTTTGGACTTTGCTCTGTAATCCAGTCAGCATTCGAAAGTGCATGTAGGATTCGTAGTCTCCACTACAAACGGTTTCTTCATGCCAAATTAAACACTTGGAGGGAAGACTCACACCATCCAGGTTGCTAGATGCCTTGGGAGATCACCGACTTCATTTCACATCCTCTATGGATGGTATGCACGCTCGTACTGGCCGCGGTGGCGCGAGCGCAGCGCAGAGGCCGGTGGGACCCGCGCGCTTGTCCCGTGCGGCTCACGGGTAAAACTGCTATTGTCACTGGAGCCAACACAGGTACCGTTCTAAACATCTGCGCATTAGTAGCAAAAGTGTTTCAATGCCTATAATAATAAAATCATTACAGAGATACCTGTTCAAAGGGATGCATTGTGCACTCAGGAATAAAATGCATGTTGTGTAACTTTAATTAAGACTAATCATGTATCCCCACGAGAAATCATAGCGACTTTCTAAATGTGGGCAGTACTGTCCTGGAGGCGCGAGGTCTTGCTTTCCAGCTGCGCCCACAGCTTTCTCTGCGTCTGCTCCGTTCAGTGAGGGGCTGAGAGCCGGACAGTTAACGACGAATGGAATGCAACAAGTTTTTCATGTAAAATATTACACGTTAATACAGCCTAGGGTTCTTGTTCAAAGTAGTTAGAGATGTTCAGAAACCTTTTTGATTATTCGTGTTCCATACCTGTCCGTTATATAATTTTATAGAAGTCATAAAAGTTATTTTTTTTAAAAAATCATAAAAGTCAAGAAAAGTAACTTTTAAAAAGTACAAAAACACAAAAGCAAAAAAAATCCATCTATCTATCTATCTATCTATCTATCTATCTATCTATCTAAAACAGATGATAAATTAGGTTATATATAGCTACATTTTATTATAGAATCATTATACCTGATCTCCTCCAATATGTGTGTGTGTGTTTTTTGGGGGGTTGCCACATGATAGGGAGGCTGGGGGGGGGGGGGGGGCTTTAGTTGCAAAAGGATTAAAACCTTTGTACTAAAGGAACAAAACATGTCCATAGGATGGTACATAGGATGATAGGATGGTCCATAGGATGGCCATCGGATGGTACATCGAATGGTCGTAGGATGGTACATAGGATGGTCATAGGATGGTACATAGAATGGTCATAGGATTGTACATAGGATGGTAGGATGGTCATAGGATGGTACATCGAATGGTAGGATGGTCATAGGATGGTACATAGAATGGTCATAGGATGTTACATAGGATGGTCCATAGGATGGTACATAAAAAGCACAATAACGTTTACATTTCTCACACGACTTCCATGGTTTATAATCTACGTGGAGTACAAAAAAGTTCTGTCTCCAGTTACTTACAATCTGAATAGTTAGACTTGGAAATTTATTCATTGTTATAAGGAATTGTGAAAACTCACGCTTGTCAAGCATAGATTTGGTGTATTTTTCTTGGTTAATAAACACTGAGACGTCCCTAATGTAATATCATTTAACGTACATGAAATGCGCGTAAAGTTTTTTTCATTCTGGAAATTTCTTTTTCTGTCTTCAACCAAATCTTTCAGCTTTTCTTGTGCTCCAGGTCAGAATTCTGTTAACAAAGCTCATTCATTTTTAAATACTGAGAAAATGTCTATGTTCTGTACCCTCTAGGATACAGTACATCAGTGGTACACTAACCCTAACCAGTGCATTGTGGGATTTCATGACCACAACGTCCAGATAGTACAATAGGAGGTCAGAGGTGTCACATATGTCATAATAGCTGCTGTGGCCCAACTGTAAGCTGACACATTTAATGCTTATCTGGAATCAGTTGTAAAGATTGACTCATATTGAAGCAATGCTTGTGCTGCATTTCCATTTTGTATCAAAACCATTGCTATGGCTTATCAAGGTTTGAGATGTCATTGTGCCCTGGCAACCAGATGCAGATGAGTTCATTGCCATCATTTCATGGTGAAAGATAAAGGTGGTAAATTTTGGTCAGCATACTCATTTCTTGTAAGGGTGGGGTTTCTCCACTACGCTTTCAGACCTGCAAATAACATAGCAAATCTTCCAAAACAGTAGTGAAAAGCTTTGGTATAGGCATACCACGTGCTACATATTATTGCCATGCAGTGAATCAGTGTTGAAGGATGAGTGTTTTTCTAATGCCTTATAGTGAAGAGGATTTTGGACACACTCTAATACCTATGTACATAATACCTTAATAAATCTAGCATAATTACTGTCAATGATCTTTCTTTATAAGTGACTTTTTTTTATAAAGTTACTGCACATGACCCATGGTTCTATTCGAAAGTGTAGGTGTTTACTACTACTGTGGTTCGTGGTATTGTGTACTGTGGTACTATTTCTTTCTTTTGCTGTAAAAATAAAAAACCCTGCTGACGTACTTAACTTGGACACAGGTGTGTTGGTTTAGATGTGTTTGTGCAGTTTGCACTGAAATACTCTAATCAGTTCATTATGTCTTGGCAATGTTTAGCTTTTCTGGTATTTTGTTTACTCACTTCCTGTTCTTTGGTGCTTTTTCAACATTTCAACATTCAGTGCTCCACCCTGTGAGTCCTACAAGCCCAACAAATGCACTGTAAAGCCCTGTTTATTAGTTTACTGACCAGATTATACTGTAGAATAAAGATGTAAGAATAAGATAAAAATATATATTAAAATAATAATAATAATAATAATAATAATAATAATAAAAAGGTATAAGAATATAATGATTTTCTGATGTCAGGGTTTTATGGGGTTCAGGATTGGGTTCGGAACATTCACTTGGTTATTAGGTCTACTTGATTATATACTGGAGATCATCATTTTCACGTCATGTTCACACTTGGCCCTGTTTTACTTTATCTCTCTGTTTATATCTCTCTTCCAGGGATAGGAAAGTTCATTGCCTTGGACTTTGCTTGTCGTGGGGCAAAGGTGATCCTGGCGTGTAGAAGTGAGGCTCGTGGGATGGCAACACTGAGAGAGATTCGACAGCTCAGTGGCAATCAGAACGTGCACCTGCGAATCATCGACACCTCCTCCCTCGAATCGGTCCGCAAGTTTGCTGCTCAGATCCTTGAGGAGGAGAAACAGCTTCATATACTAGTCAATAACGCTGGGGCTTCAGGTAATCAATGTACAATACTGTATGTCATTTCCAATCTGGAAATCTCTATATATTTGTATCCGTCTTAGCTCCTCGATCATTGTGTGTGTGTGTGTGTGTGTGTGTGTGTAATAATACACAATTGATACAAGTGACTTGTGTGCAGGTCTACCCAAAGGAATCACCGCTGATGGACTGGAAGTGTCCTTCGCCACCAACCACATCGGGCCTTTCCTGCTCACCAATCTGCTTCTAGGTCAGACCTCACATCCGTCTCACCTTTGTTTCAGCACCTGACCTCTGCTAACTGAGATTTTTTTTAGTATGTTGCATTTCTCTTTACTACTTTGTCAGATCTCTTGAAGAAATCGGCTCCAGCTCGCATCGTGAATGTCTCCTCAGCTAATCACAAGAGAGGCAAGGTGGACTTCTCGCATTTCCGTGGCGAGAATTTGACATACAGAATGGACACCGTGTACAACCACACAAAGCTCCACAATGTCATCTGGACCAATGCGCTGGCACTCAAGCTACAGGGAACAGGTACAGAGCAACCCTACATTCTGCAAACTTTAGCATGTTCTGGGTAAGAATATTACTAAGGTTATGTGAATCAAGTATCAGATCACTTTGATTGGCTGATGGATGCACCATGAGCAACAATTTACATGAACAACTACATCCCTTTTCTCATTACCAGTGGTAGTATATTTTAAAATAAGCCTTACCCACAACAACATATCTCTGGAAGTGAGCTATCTTGAATATGGGTGGATTTATGTAATAGTTCTTATAATGAAATGATTATAAATCAATTACAATATTATTCCACCTATTTTTAGATTATTTCTTCTATTTCAAGCTTTACAATTTCTTATTCTATTGGCAGATATTTTTGCTTCTTTCTAGACATAAAGATTTCGAAATGCGTAGGAAAAATGTAATAATCATACATAGATTTGCTTTATTATAATCTTATAATAGGAAATACTAGGTAAAGTGGACTATAGTCAAGATATTTTACTTGCTAGGATGTCATTTTGTGCGGTGACCTAACCAAAGAAAGTGTGTTAAGACTGTAATTAATCCTGATGGCAAAACTATTTATTATTTTCCCTGGATCTTGTACTGTGTAAATGCATTACACGGGGCATCTGTGAGAAAGCTGGGTCACATCGTTCAAATCCACAAAGATAGGACGGATAAAAACATTTTTGATGACAGTGAAAATAAAGGCACTACACTAAGCAAACTTGTTGAACCACATTCTTCCAAAACTGAAAGGTGCAGCGCAGTATAGTATTTCATTTGTTGACAATCAGCAAAGTGATCAGCACATGATCATGACTAGGACCCCACATGGGTGTGTTATAAAAGTTCCTGTCACACTCATCATCATGCCGTTCTCATCAACTCGAGTGACCCAACTTACCAGGACACTTTCCATTTACAAGCCCATGTCCTCCCTTAACAACTTCCTCTCATACGTTCATAATATATGCAACATCCTGCACAAGGGGAGTGGGATATTACAGAGAGCAGATTTTTGCAAGTTGTACAGTCTATTTTCTTTCCTTTTTTTTTTTTTGTTTTTTTTTTTTTTTACCTTTGTTCAGTGTTATTTTCAGCTGTTTATTGCCTAGCAAGCTAACTACCTGGCTTGCTAGGTGGCTAGTGTGCTAAGTAACTTGTTTCCTACTTAGCTAGCTTGATAACTAGCTAACAGAATCTGTTATGCAAAGATTGTACAGAATATTTGTAGACCAATCAATTTCAGCAAATCAGTCATATTTATGAAATAATCAATATTTTATCGTGCTTGTTAACATATATAAATAGCTTTACACCGCAAAAAAAAAAAAAAAAAAAAAACATCTTGGCAAGTGAAATGATCCTGAATATAGTCAAATTTATCTAGTATTTTATCTTATAAAAACAAATATAAGATTATGAAATATATTTCTAGACATTTGTTCCTTTGGCAGATATTAAATGATCTGCTAATAGAATAAAAAAAATAAGTTTTATTATAATTAGTAAAAATGTCTAGTGTGTTCACGCTCTAAGGTTTATCTGTAATTAATTAAACTAACCCTTAAATGAATTTAAGTCTGAAGGTTTCTTTATTTTGTTGTTATTGTTGTTGTCGATTATGATTTTAGGTGTGACGGCAAACTCGCTACACCCAGGTATTGTTATGACTGAAGTTATGAGACACTATAACTGGATTTTTCGATTAATCTTCAACATAGTGGGAATGTTCTTCTTCAAGGTAAAGTTTAAACTGCATCAGCGCGTAACTCTCAGTCACAACACCGGATAGAGAGCTTTCCGTCTTACATTCAGAGACTTATATTCAGTCAGACGCTGTGTGTTTGTGTTCCTATCGCTTCTCTGCAGTCTGCTGAAGAAGGTGCAGTCAGCTCAATATACTGTGCAGTGGCGGAGGAGACAGAGGGGATCTCTGGAAAATATTTTGACAGTGACTGCTCTCTCGTCCTTCCGGCCCCAGAGGCTCGAGACCCAGCCATCGGAGCAAAAGAATTTGAGTACTGTGAGAGGCTGACAGCTAAGCTCTGAACAGCTGGCTATACATTACACCTAGTTCCATATCGATATTACACAGTATAGTATTATAACTTTGTACTTTGTAAATACACAAAAGAAATTACCTTCCATTTTATATGAATTGTATTTCTTTTTCATTTCTTGTTTAATGATAAAGACTTGTGAACTAATTGCAAATAAATTACAACCAGAGTCTTATCCTTGGAACACTGGGAGTGATGTGGTAATTCATCAATTCACCTACTGGCAGGGTTTTGAATATGGGGAGAAAATGAGTAGTAATAACATGCACTTTCTGTCAAACTGTCAAAATGATTGATTGATGACTTTATGATTGATGATCCTCTGTGTTCCCCTGTCTGACCGTTCTGTGGGCGCACCTAATTTATGAACACTGGTAACCCTATCGATCTCTGCATATATGGGGCGTATGTGGGTGTGTGCTGCTGGCCGTTGTCTGTCTGTCTGTCTGTGTGTGTGTGTGTCTGTGTGTGTGAGATAGAGACATGCGTTTTCTGGGTTTGGTTGATGAGAATGAGTTTAGTGTGAGCCCTGCTTTTTACAGTTTTAATCCACACACAATGTATATATTTTGTGGTATAAGTGAATATTTGTTTCTGAAATTACTTTTTTGTGGTAAGTATTGTTTTATAATGTAATAAAACATTATGTAAGATAATGTAAGAAAGTGTATGAAATGGTTAGCTGTGATACGTGTATGTATTAACACGGTCGATCCATTTTGTGTGGATTAAAACTGTAAAAAAAAAAAAAAAAAAAGCATGTTTCACACCAAACTCTTTAAGAAAACACACCCTAAGCATTTTCTGATCAAAAACATCATGAAACACATGCCCATTATCTCTCACACACAGACACACACACACACACACACACACACACACACACACACACAGTGTTAAATGACAGACAAAATAACTCCTTTTTTTGTATTATAGACAGAGCTCTCAAGTTTTATCAAAAATTTGGAGTGAGATTAGATCTGTTAGGGGAGGAGCCACTCAAATATTTGCAGCAGCGGCCCCTCGGCCCCAACCAATTCTCTCAAGTTTTTGCCAGCAGTTTAATTTTACCTATTGTTCATAATTGACCATCACAAATATAAATTATAACAATCGGTAAATCTGTTAAAAGACGGACAAATTCATCCAAATAAAACAAATTGTTTTATATATATTTTTTTTAAAAACAAAGAAATTTGGCCCAAAGCGAGCCAACTGAACAGCATTGCACATACTGTAGGATTACAGAACTTGCTTCTAAACATGTATGTAATGTGGGTATGTACACATTTCAGCTTATGATAATGAGTCTTTATTGGTCTCTATACATTACAGCAAAATTATTTTCTTTGCATATCCCAACTACTGCCCCTGGAGCAAAGAGGATTGAGGTCCTTGCTCAAGGGCCCAACAGTGGCAGCTTGGCAGTGCTGGGGCTTGAACCGATGACCTTCTAACCACTAATATAGAGCCTTAACCGTCAAGCCACCACTGCATACTACTGAATGGTGTTTTGTGTTGTAAGTGTTTGTTGCACATTTTGCTGCCTTGATGACAGGGGTAGGGGGCTCTCACTTAAAGCAATGTAGCTCAAGGCCATTTTCACCGTCATGATGGATGAAAGCGTTTTGTTCAAACCCACCATGGAGAACACTCTCTCTGCATCTCCATTTGAGTGGGGAAGAACTAAAACCAGTTTGGCAATCTTAGTCAGCCTCCCAAATCTGTTCAAACTGGTCACCTTTAAAAAAAAATGAACCAAGGAAGTCTAATTACTCTCTTTAATTTTTTATTTACATTTATTAAGTTGCTTAAGGGTACATGGTGGCTTAGTGGTTAGCACATTCGCCGCACACCTCCAGTGTTGGAGGTTTGATTCCCACTGTAGCCCTGTGTGTGTGGTGCTTGCATGTGCTGCCAGTGCTGTGGGGGTTTCCTCCCTGAGTTGAAAGACATGCATCTGTATTGTATGAATGGGTGTGTATGTGATTGTGCCCTAGGCTCCAGGTTTGATCTTTTTAGCAAGTGCAGAATTTATTTAATTAATATCACAACAAAAACAAGAACTATGAATCAGCATAAAAACATAAGGCTAAGAATAAACATAAACCAAAGATCATAAACACATCAACAGGGACAATGGCAAAGAAAGACAAACATAAGACAAATAATGCAGTGCAAACTGTGGCTATATACAGGAGTGCTCTTAACAGGAACATGATTCAGGTGCAGGTGGTCATGTGACTGTGATGCAGTGGCTGCTGGGAACTGTAGTTCAGAGTTCCTTCTCTGATTACATGACACATGTGTGTATTTATAACACAATGACTTGGGAAAAAGCTCAAAGTTTTTGTAGAGGAAATCATGGAGACCTGGCCAGTGTGAGGAATGAGACTGAACTTCATATACTGCAAATACTGAACATCATGAACAGCTATTTCTATACTGAGGTATGGATAGGTCTGTATAGGAACCGATTATGGTCAGATCAGAGCAACTCAACTTTTACATATTAGAGATCAGCAATTCCAGCACTTACAGGAGAGCCTGATAACGGTCTTTATTCACCTGGACAATATAAAAATCAACACTGCACATCTGTAGATCATTCCAGCTGATGGACAGATGAAAACTGTTTCACCAGTTTCCCTTTCATCTGCTACACTGGTGAGTTTATCTCCTTTCTGAGTAAAAGGAAAAATAATAAACTGTAATCTACAGTATAGTATTAATACAATATAAAACAAGTACAAGAATTCAATCTAGTGGCAGCTAAAAGAAACATGCTAATGAAAGTTAAGAGTACCTATGATTCCAGATGTTCCAGGTGTTTTCTAAACTTATCTCTGTTTTCATTTTACTCTGACAGCATTCACTCCAGGTGAGGAAAAACATAATATATGTGACTGTTCTTAAACCTTGGTGTACAGATCTATGATCATGTTGTATATTGATTTAATAGTTAACAAAGTTCATATTAAATAATTTTTAAAAACCTATCCATTTCAACTCATACTTCAATAATCAAATTTTTTATTTTTAAATGGTGTTCATTTAATTTGGTTTTAATGTTGAAGATATGCTGAATAATTTTACTGTAAAGTTGCATACGTACAGTATTTATGCATGTGAATGTATTTACTTTATTGATTATAATGCAAAACTTTTTTTCAGGTGTTATAACAGAATTGCAGATGAAAGTCAAAGCTGAGGAAAGTCTATTATACTCTGAGATGGAAGTGAGTAACTGTGCTTTATATAATGGCTTCCTTTATCTGAAACAGACAGATGCAGATTCAATATGACTCAACAATAGAGCCGCTCTGCACTCTAAGACTATAAATAAACAAATTAGCCTTGAGATGTTCACCACATTACACCGTGAGCAAAGCCTGAACATACCTGAACGGAAATGGGAATCGGAAATGCCAGGGGAGCGAGGAACTCGGAATCACCAAGACACCTATGCGCCTACCAAAATAAGGGTCCATAAATAATCGGATAGCTGCCACCCCATTGGTCTGCCGAAGCTATACCCCGAGCAGAGCCAGTAGGATAGTTAAATCACTTACTACACTCAGAGAGGAACATGACTTGGGAGGTCGTCTCTTCGACCTTGGACAGGAACTTGACGTGAGAGGCCGTATCTTCGACCTCAGACAGAAACTTGGCTTGAGAGGCCCTCTTTTCGACCTCAAACAGGAACTTGGTTTATGAGATCGTCTGTTCGACCTGGGACATGAACTTGGGGCTTGGGCGTTCGTCTCTTCGACCTCGGACAGGAACTTGGCTTGAGAGGCCGTCTCTTTGACCTCGGACAAGAACTTGGCTTGAGAGGCCGTCTCTTCGACCTTGGACAGTAACTTAGCTTGAGAGGTTGTCTCTTCAACCTCAGACAGGAACTTAACTTTATGCTAGAGCTCTGGAGATGAGACAACCTCATGGGTCTCATGCTGGGACTCTCGGGAGAAAGTCGCCATGTTGACCTCCGACTGAGGCTCTGGAGCTGAGACTACCTTGTGAGTCTCAGGTTGGAGCTCTGGAGGTGAGACTACTTCGTGGGTCTCATGCTGGAGCTCTACAGGTGAGACCATCTTGTGGCTCTCAGGTTGGAGCTCGGGAGATGAGGTCACCACACTGACCTCTGACTGGAGCTCTGTAGATGAGACCACCTCATGGATCTCATGCTGGAGCTCTGGGGAGGAGGTCACCACATTTACCTCTGGCTGGAGCTTGGCAGGTGAGACCACCTCGTGGGTCTCAGGTTGGAGCTCTTGAGATGAGGTCACCATGTTGACCTCCAGCTGGAGCTCTGCAGGTGTTCTCTTGTGGAGCCATTTGTAGGCACACCATCTGCTCTTGAAACATTCCTGAGAGCAGAAATATGATCCATGGATCCCAAGTTTACTGCATGTAGGACACTGTAGAGTGGCCTCTTTATGGCAGCCCTCGGTCTTGCAGGTTGGTGTTACCTCCATTGCCGGTCTGTCGACCTGGGGCTGAGCTGTGGAGACCCTCCTGTTGGCCAGCTCCCTCTCATAATAAGATATGAAAGTCGGAGAGGGTTCATCCGTTACGCTGGGCCTTCTTAACATTTTCTCCAGGTCAGGTTTGAACCCTGGACGTCCAAACACCTGAACTAAAAGTTTCTCCAGCTGGCTTACTTGGCTAAGCTCATGGCTCCCCTAGTAATAAGGAACTCGGCCCAACTGCGGGCTGGGCCAGTGAGTCGTGACAGCATGAATCCCAGCCACTGCTTTTCTGTGGGCTTGGGGTCCTCCAGGCTGGTGAAATAAAACTGCCATTGTAGCATATAACTTTCTGGAGATACCTCAACGCCATCGAAGGAAGCTAAAACTTCCAGGGGGAACCACTGAGGAAAACGCATGGAATTAAAGGCTGGTATATAAATACAATGCTACTCTCCTTGCTCTCCTGCTGCTTCCATGTTGTGGCGAAGTATTCTATCATGTTATTAACATAATGAAGGTTAGGACAGATGCAAGTGCAGATAAGAGCTTTTAATAAAGAGAGGCAGGCAGACAAATCCAAATCATGAGACAATAGTGGGTCAAAACAGGCAATGGGTCAGGCAATCAGCAATCAGGCATAAACGAGGCAAGGCGAGAATCGAGAATCAAGAATGAGAACATGAACATGATCAAATCAAAGAACATGAAACAAACAAGGAACAGGGTACAAATGCTTGGTACGGTGATAACACTCAATACTTCGCAAAGTCATTGTATGCAAACAGTCTCTTTATGCTGTGGTTGTGAGTGCTGTGAATTTGATGCAGGTGTGCGTGATTAGAATGAATGTGAGTGTTTCTGGGAATTGTAGTCCATGGCGGCCATGTGTGTAGGCCGCAGTGCAGGATGGGAAATGTAGTCACTGGTTTGCTGTGATATGATAGCAATAACTTATGACAAAGTAATGTATGTAAGAAGCTGGCAGCGCCTCATACAAAGTACACCCTGTGTACATACAGATGCATGTGAACTAGCCTTGTCATAATTGTGTCTATTATTATACATTTGCCAAGTTCAGGTGTCCTTAACCTAATCACTCCAAACAATTTCACATAAGGAATCAAGAGAAAAAATAAGAAAAGCATATAGCGTCTTACAGAATTGTGAGTAAAATCTCATAGTTCTTACGTATAACCTTTACATCGCATAAGGCGACCCAGTCCTACCACAATTAATGGAAAGTACAGGGAGAGGCTGCTATAATTAATCTTGTTTTCCAGGATTCCTGCCTTGTCATTAACATACTGGTTAGGCAGAACAATTTAATGATTAATTTAACTGGGGGTTTTCATTCCTGTCAGTGGTGCATAGACATATGTCAAAACTTTAAGTGGGTAAACACTACAGATAACATACTATACTGTACTTGTACTTAGGGCTTGACCAATATTTTCATTATTTATTTCGATATTTCATTATCTTTTAGAATCACGAAACCAGATGTGAAGCTTATTAAGGAGAAGTTGGTTAAAGACGTCTCTTATGAGTTAGGTAATAATGCACAAGCACTGTCCTGAGACTGTCAGATACAGTATACTATCGTGTCAGATAGTTTCAACCTTAAATTGGCTTGGAGGGTTTAAAGTTAATTGACACCTTCATTGTGATGTTCACTAACCAGTGTTACTGCATCTTACTAAAGCCCTTCCCACATGCTGTCAATGCTAGTACTCAGAATTAATATTTAATCTAGCTGGAACAAAAATAATTGGCAGAAACCTACGAACAGGAGACGAGAGCAAAGATCCATGAGGTAGTATTTGAATAAAGACTTACATTACTGTTCCATCATCAGAATGAATGATTTTAGCAATCTGACTGTAAAGACTCAGTTTCATAATTCATGTAATGCATGATTTCCTTGAATGTTTTTATTAGTCATACTTTCTTTTCTAATATTCTTCTAGGAGTCATGCTTCAACTGTTGCTACTCTTTGGTAAGTTTATGTTTTGTGTTATTTTATATAAAAGAATATATATATATAATATACTTTTTCTATGCTTATATATGAAGACTGTCTTTAATTTAAGTTTATATATTTTCTATATTAAGACTCCAAATCAAATCAATTGAATTTAATAATAATAATTATTACAATTCTAATAATAATAATCATCATCATCATCACAATCATAATCATAATAATAATTTAAGAGATAAACTTTACTACCTGGTGCTGAATTGTAAAAAAGACTTTATAGCCTTCATTGAAAAGAAAAGAAAAAAAAAACTTGCAAGCTGATTTACTAGCAAGGTATCTGGAATATAATGCTATATAAATAAATGTTGAATGAATTATTTTTAATGATTGTCTAATTCTCCCCATGCCAAATTTGATATTTTTACATATAGAGTGTACTCAGAAAATCCAAAAACTCCACATTCTCTTTGGATATCAATATTAGCACTCAAATATAGTATTGTTACTTTGTGTTGCCTGTGCATAGTCTGTGTCCTTGTAATTCCTGTTGTTTATTGTACTTCTGAACCACACGAATTTCATTCACGGATAAGGAAAGCTCTCTCTCTCTCTCTCTCTCTCTCTCTCTCTCTCTCTCTCTCTGTTCTTGGTATGGTTGTATATATTGCCAAAGCATCAATATAGATAAAGTAGAAAGTAGAATTAAAAAAAACACACACAATCATAATAATAGAATAAAATAAAATAAAAATGATAATAGGAATAATAATAAAAATAGAATAAAAAAATTGCAATAATTACAAAAATAAGTAAAGAAAAAAATAAAAATGAAAAATAAAGTGAGAAAATGTAAGGTAGCAGTGTAGGACAAAAAGTTACAGTAATTATGTACATTAATGCCATAAAAAGGAATAAATACAATAAGGTAAATTAGAAATGAGAAAATAAGCAGTATGTTGAGTGTGTATGATTGTCCAGTGAAATGTCATCAGAGCAGTAGTTGGTTTCGAGCATGCGCAGCTCAGAGATGAATTTTGCTGCAGCAGGTGCGTAACTCCGCCTCCAGAAGCACCTGCATTTGGTTTGTTTCTGATAGGTTGGAAAACTGTGGTAAGAGCTTAGAGAATTTTTCAAAGTATTTTTCTCTTGTGTTAGGAACGGTATTACAGTAAAGAGAAAGTGTGCCTCTGTCTCAACCTCACCAGTCTTACAGTGACAGACTCTTTCTTCCTTTGGAAGCCACGTTTGCTTGTGTCTGCTTTTCTCTATGGCTAGGCCGTGATCACTGAGCCCGTATTTTGAAAGGATCTGTCTCTGTTTTGTATCTCTGACGCTGACGAGATATTCAGCCAGCTCATACTTTCAGTTTAGGGCCCGATAACATTCCAGTTTTCTGATCTCTCTCTCTCTCTCTCTCAAACTATCTATCTCTCTGCCTATATGCCAGGAATATGTAATATAACAGGTTTGCAACAGGTTTTAGTTCACAATGGCTTTGTTTTCATTACACAGTCTGCATTCATTTCTATGTTGAAGTGAGGGAAAAGTGTACGCTGTTGGATGAGAAAATAATTTCTGAAATTCTCGCAGATGCTGCTAACAGTTTGTACAGCATTTCTTTGCCTGAGCTTCACAGACTGTTGCAACAGCAGTCTGTCCCTGCTGACGGCTTCCATTCAAACTTCCATATGAGCATGGTGCTCAATCAGTGTTAAACAAATGTCAACTTTATTATCAGTGGTAATATATTTCAAGTTACATTCAACATGCAATAATGTTATTGTGTTTTTAATAGGGTTTTTCAGCCTCGGTGTCTGTCTCCCTCGTCAGTATCACTTCATTAATGAGAATAAGACCTGGGCTGAAGCACAGAGATACTGCAGAGAGAATTATGATGATTTAGCCAGTATTAATAACACTGAAGAGGAACTGGCACTTACTAACATAATAAACATCTGGAACAACAACCGAACCTGGATTGGACTGTATGATGATCTGAACAGCTGGAAATGGTCTCTGGATGATGATTTGTTCTTCCAGGAAGGAGGGAGAAGCTTTAGAAACTGGTATATACAGAAACCAAGGAACTGGAATGGAGACAGTTTGTGCGTATATTTATCAGGTTATTCTGGAGTATGGTATGAAGCCTCTTGTTCTTTGAGACTTCCCTTCCTTTGCTTTGATGGTGAGCACAGCACTTATGTGTAGTTTAAAGGAAAAATGCTTCAAAAATATCTTTAGAAACATCTTTACTCTTTTTTAAAAATAGTTTTTTTAAAGAGTTTTTAAAGTTGTACATATTGAAACTGTGTTTTAGGTAGTGTGAATGCCAGTGAAAGATATGTCCTGGTTTATCAGAACCTGAACTGGACTGAAGCTCAGAGATACTGCAGAGAGAATTACACAGACCTGATCAGTGTGAGGAACGAGACTGAGAACCAGATGATAAGATCATTATTACCTAATATTTATTATTACTATGATGGTTTTTGGATTGGCCTGTACAGAACCAGGTCTTGGTCAGATAAAAGCAACTCTTCATTCACCAACTGGAATCCTGGACAACCAGATAATTATGCACAGAATGAATCCTGTACTGCCGTGTCATTTAATAGTGATAATTATTATTATTATTATTATTATTATTACCCTTATCTGTATTATGGGAAATGGACAGATGAAAACTGCGGTCAAGCTTTTCCGTTCCTCTGTTACAGCAGTGAGTAGATTTCTCTTTTGTGATTTTTAAAACCCTGTTAAATCATATTTAATTATGACCTGCACACTGTCAGTCTATAGTACCAATAAACTTTTATTAATATTGTTTACACTTATTCAATGCAAACCACATTTTGAGCATTATAACTAACATTGTTAATCTTCTTTAGCAACATTATCATCATCCTCTCGTCAGTATCACTTTATTAATGAGAATATGACCTGGACTGAAGCACAGAGATACTGCAGAGAGAATTACACTGACCTGGCTACCATTGATAACATGGAGGAAATGAACACACTCCTTAACACAGTAAATGGCAGCTACTCAGGTTTAGCCTGGATTGGACTGTATGATGATCTGGACAGCTGGAGATGGTCTCTGGATGATGATGCTTTCTACCAAGAGGGAGAGAGAGACTTCAGAGGGTGGGACCAGCAACCTGATAACAACTATGGACAAGAACTGTGTGTTTATATTAGATCTGATGGAACATGGTTTGATGGAAACTGTGACAGATATTTACCTTTTGTTTGCTATGATGGTGAGAACATATAATGAACATATGAGAATAAACAGTATGATTTTCCGCTTAGGTTTTATTGATCAAATATATATTTTCATTATTATTATTATTATTATTATTATTATTATTATTATTATTGTCATAAACTTTGATTCTGTCTATGTGTTATGGGACACATTAATCTTTTCAGGAAAAAATGGAACAGATGATTATAGGTGGATTTTGTCTTACATGCCCTGGAGACAAGCTCAGGATTACTGCAGAGAGCATTACACAGACCTGGCCAGTGTGAGAAACCAAACAGATAATCAAAGAATTCTCAACCTCACCGGTGGCAATGATGCTTGGATTGGTCTATACAGAACCAGACTCTGGTCAGATAAACAGGAATCCACATATGAAAACTGGAGAAGAGACACTTATATACCTGCACAGCCAGACAATGGTGTATATATTCCATGGGAACACGGCAATCAACACTGCACTGCTGTATTATTCAGTGACTCAGGCTACTGGACAGATGAGAACTGCTTCGCCACATTCCCTTTCATCTGCTATAACAGTGAGTTCATCTAATTGTCCTTTACTCATTGATTATTGCAAAACATGAAGAGATTTATCCAGTCTACCCAATTAAATGTCATAGAAACAAGTATTTATAAGTTTTTGTATTTTATTTATTTATTTATATTTTACATTTTCTTTAATGGTAAAAAGGATCAAACAGCTGAGGATTTCATTTGATATGAATAAACCTGTAAGAAACTTAGTGACAGTTTATTTCCATACCTGGGCTCAATTTGAATTAATCCATAACTTTCCACAGGAATGTTCAGATTGATTTAAATTCATAAGAATTCACAACTGACAATAAAACTGCATGAATTTACTTTGTATATCTTAAAGATTACAAGAATGAAAACATAAAGAAATTAATTTTGTAATTACTTAGACACTTCCTAAACTTGCACAGAATTGCTCAAACTTGGATGCTTGGTCTTAAAAGCATAGCCAAAATAATGAACCATTATGGCTACTTACATTACAGTTCATTCACATATTTGATTAATACATCCTACATTATATAGTTCATTCATACATCCTTATTCATCTACAAAAAATGTAATTATGGTATTCTGTCCTTCAAAGAATTCTGCGCAGGATCCTCATGTTTCCTTCATCATTATCACTTTATTAACGAGAATAAAACCTGGACTGAAGCACAGAGATACTGCCGAGAGAATTACACTGACCTGGCCACCATTGATAACATGGAGGAAATGAACACAGTCCTTAACACAATAAATGGCAGCTACTCAGGTTTAGCCTGGATTGGACTGTATGATGATCTGAACAGCTGGAAATGGTCTCTGGATGAAAATTCTTTCTACAAGGACGGAGAGAGAAACTTTAGAAACTGGTATATAAACAAACCAAGGAACTGGGGTGGAAACAGCATGTGTGCATACATGTCAAATTATGATGGGGTATGGCGGGAGGACCCTTGTTCTTCGACATATCCATTCATTTGCTTTGATGGTGAGTAAAGCATTTATGGATATGATAAAAAAAAAATTTTAAAGTCCAACCAAATAAAATTAGAACCAAATAAATATAGTGCACAATTTCTCTAAAAGTACAGTTTTCACAATAAAATGTTAAATATTTAAAACTGTCTGTTTTAGGTAGGGTAAATGCCACTGAAAGATATGTCCTGGTTACTCAGTCCATGAACTGGACTGAAGCTCAGAGCTACTGCAGAGAGCATCACACAGACCTGCTCAGTGTGAGGAACGAGACTGAGAACCAGAAGATCAGATCAATATTATCAAAAATGTTTAATTCATATTATTATTATTATTATTATTATTATTATTATTATTATTATTACTACTACTACTACTACGCTCCTCTATGGATTGGCCTGTACAGAACCAGGTCTTGGTCAGATAAAAGCAACTCTTCATTCAGCAACTGGAAACCTGGACAACCAGATAATTATGCACAGAATGAATCCTGTACTGCCGTGTCATTTAATGATTCTGGGGAATGGACAGATGAAAACTGCAGTCGAGCTTTTCCATTCCTCTGTTACAGCAGTGAGTAGATTTCTGTTTTGTCATAAATAAAACTGAAACAGTATGTTTAAATATGAACTGTACAGTGTCTGTTGATGGTAGCAATAGTGCCGGTGGTGTTGATAGTGCTATAATACTCTCATTACTGTTACTTACACATAATGGGCCTCATTTATCAATCTGGATATGAACAGATTTATTTGTAAAATGTTAATACAAGCATTTAAGCAAGACATTTGGTAGTGAGTAGATTTCTGTTTTCTGATTTTAAAAAAAAAACTGACAGCACATTTCTACATCAATACAGTGTCTATGCATAACACTAATATACACTACATTCCTTAATATCACTTATTGTCCCCTCCGAAAGTATTGGAATGGCAAGGCTAATTATTTTGTTTTTGCTTTACACTGAATACATTTGGATTTGGTTAAACAACTAGGCACCTTTTGTTTGAACCCACCCATTTTTCAAGTGATCAAAAACACAGGAACATGTGACTGACAGGTACTACGTGTTGCCCAGGTGTGCCCTGTTAGAGTGATTGTTTAAACAGTTAATAGCTCTGAATGTTTACACTTGATTCGAGCCCTGGATTTTGTCTGTGAAGAGTGCATATGTTGCTAAAAATGATAAATCAGTATGAAGACCAGAGTGATGTACATGGGAGAAATGCAAGGCATTTTGAAGCAGAGAAGAGAGAGAAATCAATCAATTAATCTCAATCCCAAAAGTCTTCAGTGAACTGTAAAAAAAAAAAAAAAAAAAAAAAAAGACTTGGCCTTGCTGTTGCAATACTTTTGGAGGGGACTGTATACCTAATGAATTCACTAATGATTTATAAATATCAATATAATGAATATAGCTATAATTTAATATTAAAATTAAAATATAATGAATATTTTCTGACCCTTTTCTAGTAATGACATCAACTTCTCGTCAGTATCACTTTATTAGTGAGAATATGACCTGGACTGAAGCACAGAGATACTGCCGAGAGAATTACACTGACCTGGCCACCATTGATAACATGGAGGAAATGAACACACTCCTTAACACAGTAAATGGCAGCTACTCAGGTTTAGCCTGGATTGGACTGTATGATGATCTGGACAGCTGGAGATGGTCTCTGGATGATGATGCTTTCTACCAGGAGGGAGAGAGAGACTTCAGAGAATGGTACCATCAACCTGATAACTACTTTGGACGAGAACTGTGTGTTTCCATGAACTACAGAGGGGAGTGGTTTGACAGGCCTTGTACTGACAGAAAGTCATTTGTGTGCTATAACGGTAAGACTGATACACTAAGTCAGTAAGTGGTAACTTTCATTATTCATGCAGTGATTCTAATATGCTACTATAGCTGAAAATTACACAAATATTTAACCATGATACTATTGTCTGTAAGAAATTATGACTTTTGCAATCCTCTCAACCTTAGACACAAGCAACACATATGTGTGGATTTATAACGCAATGACTTGGGAAGAAGCTCAAAGTTTCTGTAGAGCAAATCACACAGACCTGGCCAGTGTGAGGAATGAGACTGAACTTCAGCAAATACTGAACAAGATCAGCTATTTCTATAGTGAGGTATGGATAGGTCTGTATAGGAACCGATTATGGTCAGATCAGAGCAACTCGACTTTTACATATTGGAGACCAGTGATTCCAGCACTCACACCAGAGCCTGATAACGGTGTGTATTCACCTGGACAATATGGAAATCAACACTGCACTGCTGTGGATCATTCCGGCCGATGGACAGATGAAAACTGTTTCACCAGTTTCCCTTTCATCTGCTACACTGGTGAGTTTATCTCTTTTCTGAGTAAAAGGAAGAATAATCAACTGTAATCTACAATATAGTATTAATACAATATAAAACAAGTACAAGAATTCAACCTAGTGGCAGCTAAAAGAAACATGCTAATGAAAGTTAAGAGTACCTATGATTCCAGATGTTCCAGGCGTTTTCTAAACTTACCTCTGTTTCCCTTTTTCTCTGACAGCATTCACTCCAGGTGAAGAAAACATAATATATGTGACTATTCTTAAACTTTGGTGTAGAGACGTACAATCTCGTTGTAGATTTTATAGTTAACTACAAAGTTAATACATTAAAAAAATCAATTTAAACTGATACTTCAATAATCCAAATGTAAGTACTTCCAAAAGTGTTCATTTAATTTGTTTTTAATATTGGAGGTTCACTGTATATATTAGTCTGTATAAAGTTGTGTATGTATAGCGTACATGTGAATGTATTTCCTTTATTGATTGTAATGCAAAGCTTTTTTTCAGGTGTTGTGACAGGATTGCAGATGAAAGTCAAAGCTGAGGAAAGTCTGTTATACTCTGAGATTGAAAGAATTGTGTTGATGGAAGTGAGTAACTGTGCTTTAGATAAACTTTATCTGAAACACACTGATGCACATTCAATATGACTCAACAATAAATGCTATTATTAACATTGTGTAAGACATTATATTTTCTTTCTTTTGTAGATAATGTGTAGCAGTGTCCATAGAAATGTCTTAGGATTTATCATTAGTTTTGTAGTACTTGCAGGATTTCTTACATTTCACACTTTTTTCAGCTTCAACAAGAATCTGTCAGACTGGGACTTTCAAGCAACTTCTCTGTGAATGCGATAAAAATCCGTAAGATCAGTCCATGAAGGAGAAAGAGCACATTCATGTCCAGAATATAACTCATTTTGGGATGGTTTATCTTTAATGTATTCATTCATTCACCAATCATTCATTCTGTTAATGCTGTAGAGACACTCCACCCCTTACATTACTCCATATATACAGCCATTTAAAATGCAAATAAACATCTAAATAACAAACAAGAAAATTTAATTAAAGATTCAGTAAAAGATTCTTACCGACTAGAAAAGCCTTCAAAAGCCTTGAGATATCCTCGCTTTGACCATAACAGTAATAATGACTGTAATTATGCTGAATTATGAATGAACATGATTTTCTTAGGTGTAATATTTTATTTGGTGTATTGGGAATTTATACTGCTTATAAGTAATATTTTTAAATGAATGTCAACAAATAAAACTCTGTACTTCTTTGTGTGTGGTGGGATTCATACAAAAGTTTGATATGTTATATTTTCTGCAATAATCGTATCAGCAGTTGGTTGTGTGTGTTAAGGGATACTATCTGACTTTCTTTTATTAATTGTTTTCAGTACTGGGTTTAATGTAGTTTTGGTTGTGTTGATTAAATGTTGATTAAAGACCATTTTAATAAACAAGCACTGAATGAAGGGACGTGTGAAATGTGTTTGAATTGATCTTATGTGTTAAGTTAAGTAACACTGTTCAAAGGCGTAAATTAGGTATTTAAGTTGTTGAATGTTTTTTTTTTCTTTTAAATTAAGAATTTAGATGTGGCACTGTGATGCAGGGGTACCATTGCAGTTTGAGACTGACCCCAGGGTATCAGTGATGTTAAAGTGTCTGAAGTGATGGTCCACTTAAACTTGCATCTAAACTGTTGACCCATATAACACTGTAGTCCAGTTAAGGGTGAATATTTTATTTTTTTATTTTTTTATTTATTAAACTTTATAATAGAACTTTTTTCTTTCATTTGTAATGGTTAATTGCTGCTACCTTAGGACCTTGCAGCTGTATTAAAATTTTATTCATAATGTTTAACAGTCCTGGCCCATCTTGAAGCAAGTTGTTGCAAGTTCAAGTTGTGTTTTTGTATTCTAGAAAAAAATATAAATGGTGCATTATGGTGCATTTCTGCTTCATCAAGAATGTTTTGCAGCATGTCTTTCCTCTCAAGGCAGACCAGATGCCTTCTCAGTAAGTTTAAGCTCACACCTTTATGTCATGAAGCACCACTGGGCTCAGCTTTTAATTGTATATGACAGTAAGGATGTGATTGTATACAGTGATTAGGTTTACATTATGTGGAGAGTCCACCATACAAGTCTCTGTGAATGTTTCATTGTTATTCATAATGAAATGAGGCTGAAGTGCAGCAGTACAAACTGAAAATTTGACCCACTGCTAGTGGACTTCTTCTGGGACAAACTACACTGAATCGCTCAAAGTGTCCTTCATCTGCCCAAGGAAGAGGGGGGGCAGGGGCTGGTCCACGTAGCCAGCAGAACTGCAACCTTTTGACTCCAGTTCATCCAGAGACTCCTCACCGGACCCAGGAGTTTAGTATGGAGAGCAGCAGCCTGTCGCCTGTTACACACGGTAGGAGGACTGGGTTTGGACAGAACTTTGTTTTTAATGGACACAAGAACACTAGACGTTGCTGGATTACCAGTTTTTTATCGTGGGCTTTTTAAAATATGGAACCTTTTTAAAAACATAAAGCAAGGGGTGCAGAACGTCACACTGGCTGCTGGAGGAACCCCTGGTTTATGGTGGGCGTTTGGACATCTCTGGTGTGACCACTCCTTCACTATCCAGGGTTCTGGTCTCCTCGGGGATCGTGACACTCCGACAGCTGGTGAACATCACAGGGACAGACCTATCACAGGCAGAGGACTTAGCAGCGCGCCTGGGACTGCGATCCCTATGTGTTGTAAATAAGCTCTTACATCACTGGATGTCCACCCTAACATCAGAGGAGCGTGCTCAGCTGATGGACTACAAAACAAGCGAGACTGGTCCTACAGAGGAAGAACCCTTTCCCTAGCTGGGCATCGCTCCAGACCTAGATGGTTGTTGGCGCCCCCTCCTGGAGTGCAGAGGTGAAATGAACATTGAAACATTGTAAATTGTATAAGGCTTATGTGAAAGTTTTCAATAAGAAAAAACTGATTGGGAGGGTGGACATCTGATGGCGAAATGTACTGGGTTTTAAAGATTATATTAAACCAGAGTGAAGGGCAATATACAAACCACTGTTAACCAAAAAAGTCACTGACTTCCAATGGATTTACACGGAATTGTTTTTGTGAATTCTTTTATCTCCATTTTAAACCCTGAGGTCACACAGGAATGTCCATTTTGTTCACAGAGAGAGACTGTTTTTCATGCAGGAAAAACAAAGTGGCACAAAACACAGACTGCGATGCCATAAGAGTTCTCTCCAGACTAATTAAATCAAGAATTCTGATTGATTTGAACTTTTACAGGAGTATGGGGGACTTGGAGATGTTCAAGGCAGTGTGGTGTTGTGAGGAGGCTCTGTGCTCTGTAGTGGAGAGAGAACTTTGTTTTGCACCTGCATTAGGCTGATAATGTTCATAACAACTGTTCATTGTTATGTGTTGACTAAATTAGCCTATTTATTTATTTATTCATGTTTTTTAATGCTCCTTTAAATATTTATTTATGTGTATAATGCGACTTCTGCAAAATAAAGGATTGTAAAAGTAAAAATCTCTCTCTCTCTCTCTCTCTCTCTCTCTCTCTCTCTCTCTCTCTCTCTCTCTCTCTTAAATAAAACATTTAACAGGTGGGAAAAAAATTCAAGTAAAATTATAATTAGCCTAATTAATTCAAGAATGAAAATGCATTCCTTATTATGGCTTCCTATTTGTTATTTTTATTTTATTATGGCTTCTTGTGTCTTATTTCAAATTAATTCCCCGAATCGATTCTAAATGCTTTACTTGAGAGGACGTGAATATTATCTGTAAAAGATGTCGCCATCTTTCATGTTTTGAATTTGAGTTTGAAGTTTCAAGTCGTTAATGAATTTCTCTGTTTCACATTTACAATATTTATTTATTTTTTTACAGTAGTGTGCATTTTGTGCTTACCTTGTGTGCATTGTATGCACATATTTATGATTTCTTGTTACAATGTTTGGTACTCAGTTTAAAAAGTAATTAAACATAATTGTGTGGGCCTTATTGTTAAAGTAAGTGTCTATTTAAGTAATATAGCTAAGTAGGAGGCTTTCAGTTATCAGCATTTATATTAAAACATGGATTCCATATCTGCAAAATGAACATTTTGAAAGAAATATTGATAACTAATCGATATTGAATCAAATCGAATAGAAACCATACAAATAAGAATCCAATCGAATCACCAAATTGGTCGCAATAGCCATCCCTAGGATGTAGTAATCAGCACTGCGCTGTATCTTTCAGAGATTCAGGCCACTGGACAGATGAGAATTGCTTAGCCACATTCCCTTTTATCTGCTATAACAGTGAGTTCATCTAATCAATTAAACATCAAATAAACACATATTTACCAGTAAAAGATTTTTTTTTTCTTCATATAGTTTACTCTGAAAGTATTGGACCTGCAAGGCCAATTCTTTTGTTTTTGCCATACACTATGAAAAAAATTGTGATAGATCAGAATTTCTGTATTAATTTCCAGAAATTTAGATGTGTTAAACAACTTAGAATCATTGGTGGCAGAACACCTCAATCTTTAGTCTTAAAGTAAATTAAAGTAAATGATACTTAACCCTTGTGCATCCTTATCGACAATTTTATCTTTTTCTTTTTTTTATTTATCATTTTGTCTGTGTTAATGCAAACAGCTTAAATTTTGCAAGAGGTGTGTATTTTAATTGTAATTTGAATATTTCACCTTCATTTGCTTTCATAAATCTATTTTAAACTAGACACAAAAAATAGTTACACTCAAAAATGTCCCCATTGAAACCCATTCAAACTGCAATATTTAATCCCTGTGACGTTTAAGCATAAAATGATGCATTCTGTGTTAATATGCATTTAATTTGTTTACAAGGTTTCAAAACATTGAATTAAAAAAAAAAAAATTCTGAAATGTGTAGTATTTTCTCAGGTTTAGCCTATGGGGAAAATACATGCTTTTCCTTTTTTCTGATTCTGCTGTATTATAGAGCACTGCAGACCAACTGAATAAATGATGCAGCTATAATTGTGTGGGTGTGTTTGTACGGATATCAGAGATGAGTCAAAGAAGGTTACTGTGCTTTGAAGATTACTGTGCTTTGTTGCATTATGTAAAGAAACCGGCATTTAAAGGGTTCAAATTCTGCAAATGAATGAATGTATGGTAGTTTAAGTCAGTCAAAGTGGGAAAAAAATATTCATATATAATATTTCTATGACAGTTTTTTTACGTGGACTTTTTTTTTCCTCTATGGACCTATGTGCAACTTTTTTTTATTGACGCACAAGGGTTAATATTTGGGTGCGTATCCCTTGCTTGTAATTACTGCATCAAGCAAGTGATGCACTGACATCACCAAACTGTTGCATTCTTCTTCTTTTCCATGCTTGTACCACAGCTTCTTTCAGTTGTTGCAAACTCTACAGGCAAGGACGCCATGTTCAGCAACTAGCCTCAATCTAGCAACATGGAAAAATACATGACCCGAGTTCAAATGGTAAATAAACTGATCTGTTGGAGCAAAGAACCTTTTCTGTAAAGGGCTCCCAACTCTGGAACATGGTGCCAAATGAGTTTAAAGCAGTATGAGTTTAAACCAGAGCTGTATGCATATTTAAATTTGAGAAACGTTTGTTTTAATTATATATTCATGTTGCCAGGGATGGAAGTATCCTTAAAATAGGTACAACATTTTTGATGGTATGTTTTTGTATGGATGTATAAATGATGTGCCACATTAGCTAAAAGCTTTATTTTATGTAAAGTAGTATTTTTTTTATTATTTTTTTTTTTTTAGAAAAGGCTTTCTAGGGACTCGAGATCCAAATTAGCTTATGCTATTCTCTTTATATGCCATACATATTTTAAAGTTTTTGACTGGAATCATGTTTTTTACACTGTCCCAATTAAAATAAATAAAATTAATATAGAGCAGTGAGGGACAACAGACGTCAGATGTCAATTATAAGAGTTATAGTTGGAAATTTACACGCGATAATAACCTAATAACCTAGTCTACAAATATAATGGTTTCACAGTAGCACTGCATTAATTTTTTCAGAAAACAACTTTAAAGTTATAATATTACAAGAAAAAAGGTCACAATATTTCGAGAATATTCATAGTACTGTGATAAACAGTACCACATGAGTACAACATTAATGTCCCAGTCCTACCACATTTAGAGGAATATACAGGGAGAGGCTGCTATAATTAATCTTGTTTTCCAGGATTCCTGCCTTGTCATTAATATGCTGGTTAGACTGAACAACTTAGTGATTAATGTAACTGGGGGTATTCATTCCTGTCAATGATGCATAGACATAAGTCAAACCTTCATGTGGGTAAACACTACAGATGACATACTATACTGTACTTGTACTTAGGGATTGACTAATATTTTCATCCTCTCCTATAATCTTTTAGAATCACTAAACCAGATGTGAAGCTTATTAAGGAGAAGTTGGTTAAAGACGTCTCTTATGAGTTAGGTAATAATGCACAAGCACTGCCCTGAGACTGTCAGATACAGTATACTATCATGTGCCAGATCTTTTCAACCTTAACTTGGCTTGGAGGGTTTCAAGTTAATTGACACCTTCATTGTGATGTTCAGTAACCAGTCTTACTGCATCTTTCTAAAGCCCTTCCCACATGCTGTTAATGCTTGTACTCAGAATTCTTATTTAATCTAGCTGGAACAAAAAGAATTGGCAGAAACGTACAAACAGGAAACAAGAGCAAAGATAAATTACTAAAGAAAAGGCATGTCAAAGCTCATTTAAAGTCTGCTACAACTCATTGCTACAAGCCTATGAAATACAGGGAGAGTGTCATCTGGTCAGACGAGAGCAAAATTTTACTTTTTGGCTGTCATAATGATAATGAGTATTTATTGGTTATATATATATATTACAGCAAAAGGAAACTCTTTTTTTTTTTGCATACCCCAGCATATTAGGAAGCTGGGGTCAGACATGATGCAGTCCTCTGGAGCAGAGAGAGTTAAGGACTCAAAAATGGCAGCTTGACAGTGCTGGGTCTTGAACCAACAACAGTCAGCTTAGCAACCCACAGCCCTAACCGCTAAGCCACCACTACACCCTACAGATCCATGTTTGGAGAAGAGATGGCACTGCACATCACCATTAAAACACTATATCAACAGTAAAGTTTGGATGTGGAAGCTTCATGGCGTGGGGCTGTTTTTCATCGCATGGTACTGGCAGACTTCTTATAATTGAAGGAATGATGGATGGAGCCCTTCTCCGGGAGATTCTTGAGAAGAAACTGCAGCCATCCACCAGGATGATGAAAATGAGACGTGGGTGAACCTTCCAGCAGGACAACGATCCAAGGCATACAGCAAAGGAAACTCTCAATTGGTTTCAGAGAAAAAAATCAAGGTGTTAGAATGGCCCCAACAATCACCTGACTTAAATCCGATTGCACAAGATTTAAAGACAATATGTTTAGAAGAATGGTCCAAAATCACACCTGAATACTGCAGCACATTAATTTCTTCATACAGGAAGCCTCTTGAAGCAGTCATTACAAACAAAGACTTCTCCACTAAGTATTAAACAAATACAGTTAGCATGTTCAGTGCTTTTTTCCGGTGTCATTCCTCTTTATAACACATTACAACTTCATTTATGAACTTTAATGTTTGGATTTCATTATATTTGTGGATTTCTTGAGATAATAGCAAAGTTTGGTGAAAACTTCATGTGAATAGCCTCATTGGAAATATATTTGCTGAAAGAAATTCAATACTTCATTCAATACTTATTCCCCCACTATATAGACGTTAAATTTATGTCCACAAAAACAATGTGTTCTACACATTTAAAATATACATTTAAAAACACATTTATTTTACACATTTACACTCTCTTCCTCCTTCTGTACACTTTGCACCAGCAGCATGCTTTTATTCTTTCTATGTCTATCCATGTCAATCAGAGCCAGTATTTGTTCTCGCTCAGCAGCAGCAGCGTAGCCGATCTAGTCCGCCAGTCCAAACCTATTCACACTCCATCCCCATATATATTTATATAAGCAAATCCCAACATTCCAAACATGACATACATCATAATTTGGCTGAGGACATATTATTGGAACCAGAGGCATGGACTAAAGGAACATAGAATGTGTCTGGGATCTGACTGGACTGAGCAATGTTACACTGAGGTAAAAGATGTAATAAAGAAGCTAGACAAGGGTCAGTGATCAAACCTGGAGATAAATACCTAATACATGCTAACGTAATTAATGACTGATTTCTGATTCTAATGCCCCAGTTTTTGTCAGGCTATATGGAGGGTGGAAATCCGTCTGACTTGAACGGTCTTTGCCATGACTTATGACAAAGTAATGTATGTAAGAAGCTGGCAACTGGCAGCACCTCATATACAGTACACCCTGTGTACATACAGATGCATGTGAACTAGCCTTGTCATAATTGTGTCTATATTACACATTTCCAAGTTCAGATGTCCTTAACCTAATCACTCCAAACAATTTCACATAAGGAATCAAGAGAAAAATAAGAAAAGCATATAGTGTCTTACAGAATTGTGAGTAAAATCTCATAGTTATTACGTATAAACTTTACATCGCATAAGGCGACCCAGTCCTACCACATTTAGAGGAAAGTACAGGGAGAGGCTGCTATAATTAATCTCGTTTTCCAGGATTCCTGCCTTGACATTAACATGCTGGTTAGGCAGAACTACTTAGTGATTAATGTAACTGGGGGTTTTCATTCCTGTCAGAGCTGCACAGACATAAGTCAAACCTTTATGTGGGTAAACACTACAGATAACATACTATACTGTACTTGTACTTAGGGCTTGACCAATATTTTCATCCCCTCCTATAATCTTTTAGAATCACTAAACCAGATGTGACAATTATTAAGGAGAAGTTGGTTAAAGACGTCTCTTATGAGATAGGTAATAATGCAAAAGCACTGTCCTGAGACTGTCAGATACAGTATACTATCATGTGCCAGATATTTTCAACCTTAAATTGGCTTGGAGGGTTTAAAGTTAATTGACACCTTCATTGTGATGTTCAGTAACCAGTCTTACTGCATCTTTCTAAAGCCCTTCCCACATGCTGTCAATGCCAATAATCAGAATTAATATTTAATCTAGCTGGAACAAAAAGAATTGGCAGAAACCTACAAACAGGAGACGAGAGCAAAGATCCATGAGGTAGTATTTGAATAAAGACTTACATTACTGTTCCATCACCAGAATGAATGATTTTAGCAATCTGACTGTAAAGACTCAGTTTCATAATCCATGTAATGCATGATTTCCTTGAATGTTTTTATTAGTCATACTTTCTTTTCTAATATTCTTCTAGGAGTCATGCTTCAACTGTTGCTACTCTTTGGTAAGTTTATGTTTTGTGTTATTTTATATAAAAGAATATATATATATATATATATATATATATATATTTTCTATGCTTATATACAAAGACTGTCTTTAATTTAAGATTATATATTTTCTATATTAAGACTCCAAATCAGATCAATTGAATTTAATAATAATAATTATTATAATTCTACTAATAATAATAATCATCATCATCATCACCATCATCATCATCACCATCATCATCACAATCATAATCATAATAATAATTTAAGAGATAAACTTTACTACCTGGTGCTGAATTGTAAAAAGGACTTTATAGCCTTCATTGAAGAGGAAAAAAAAACTTGCAAGCTGATTTACTAGCAAGGTATCTGGAATATAATGCCATATAAATAAATGTTGAATGAATTATTTTTAATGATTGTCTAATTGTCCCCATGCCAAATGTGATATTTTTACATATAGAGTGTACTCAGAAAATCCAAAAACTCCACATTCTCTTTGGATATTAATATGAGCACTCAAATATAGTATTGTTACTTTGTGTTGCCTGTGCATAGTCTGTGTCCTTGTAATTCCTGTTGTTTATTGTACTTCTGCACCACACAAATTTCGTTCACGGATAAGGAAAGCTCTCTCTCTCTCTCTCTCTCTCTCTCTCTCTCTCTCTCTCTCTCTTATTGGTATGGATGTATATATTGCCAAAGCATCAATATAGATAAGAAAGGAGAATTAAAAACAAAACACACACAATCATAATAATAGAATAAAATAAAATAAAAATGATAATAGGAATAATAATAAAAATAGAATAAAAAATAGTAATAATTACAAAAATAAGTAAAGAAAAAAATAAAAATGAAAAATAAAGAGAAAATGTAAGGTAGCAGTGTAGGACAAAAAGTTGCAATAATTATGTACATTAATGCCATAAAATGAAATAAATACACTAAGGTAAATTAGAAATGAGAAAATAAGCAGAATGTTAAGTGTGTATGATTGTCTGGTGAAATGTGATCAGAGTAGTAGTTGGTTTCGAGCATGTGCAGCTCAGAGATTAATTTTGCTGCAGCAGGTGTGTAACTCCGCCTCCAGAAGCACCTGCATTTGGTTTGTTTCTGATAGGTTGGAAAACTGTGGTAAGAGCTTAGAGAATTTTTCAAAGTATGTTTCTCTTGTGTTAGGAACGGTATTACAGTGAAGGAGAAAGTGTGCCTCTGTCTCAACCTCACCAGTCTTACAGTGACAGACTCTTTCTTCCTTTGGAAGCCACGTTTGCTTGTGTCTGCTTTTCTCTATGGCTAGGCCGTGATCATTGAGCCCGTATTTTGAAAGGATCTGTCTCTGTTTTCTATCTCTGATGCTGACGAGGTATTCAGCCAGCTCATACTTTCAGTTTAGGGGCCAATAACATTCCAGTTTTCTTAACTCTCTCTCAAACTATCTATCTCTCTGCCTATATGCCAGGAATATGTAATATAACAGGTTTACAACAGGTTTTAGTTCACAATGGCTTTGTTTTCATTACATAGTCTGCATTAATTTCTAAGTTGAAGTGAGGGAAAAGTGCACACTGCTTGGATGAGAAAATAATTTCTGAAATTCTCGCAGATGCTGCTAACAGTTTGTACAGCATTTCTTTGCCTGAGCTTCACAGACTGTTGCAACAGCAGTCTGTCCCTGCTGACGGCTTCCATTAAAACTTCCATATGAGCATGGTGCTCAATCAGTGTCAAACAAATGTCAACTTGATTATCGATACCTATATCTTGAACACACACACACACACACACACACACACACACACACGTGGAAAAAAAAAGCAGATAACTATTGTGACAGAGCATGACAGCTGACCTCAGGTATTGAGGTATATAGGTAGCGTCAACCAGTATGAAATACTAAGCAATGATTACAACCTTTATTATTCATATTGCATCAAACACCATTTAATTCAGTGATATATGGATATGGAGTGTGTCCAGTGACACTAACTAGCTACCTAGTTACTTCCCAAAACAAACTGAACAGATAGATTTGGAGAGAGCCCTCTCTGTAACTGCTGCTTTTTTGAGGATTGTTGTTTAACATTTAAATAATACTAACTGCCTCTCACGAAGAGTGGATTACAAATGTAAAAGCAAATTGTCTTTGTTATGGCATACCCTGTACAAAGCATGTTCATTTTTACTTGGTGCATTAAATTAGCTGTACAGTAAAATCACATCACAGCTGATTTTCCTCACTGTGACAGTAGCGTCAGTATCTTTAGCTGCTTCTTAGTAGCTTGTACTGCACAATGAAGACAAAACCTCACTGACTTTAGTTAATTCTTGAATTGAGTTACAGTAACACAGTTTGTTTTTGTACATCCAACACAATTTGTTCATGTAATTTCAAAACCCTGAATAAGACCAAACCCTGCTCTCTCACCGAACTCAGAAATAAAAGCAGACTGCGATATTTACCACTGCACTATTCGACCTCACAAGCTGTAGCCATGTTAATTTAATACGAGAAATGTAATATTTTTATGCAAATTATATGTACTATGTTCTCTTAAATCAGACGGACCACAGATAAGCTAACTATACTTAGCTGTAGTAACTATAGTTAGCTACTACAAAGAGTATTTCAGCTATCTCTTACCTACAATAAATCATGAGGCGCTTGTAGCTTGACAAGTTACACCTGCACAGTAACTTTCCCAACATGGCTCTTCATTTGTGATATTAGTAAATCAGAGCCTCAGTGGTAATATATTTCAAGCTACATTCAACATGCAATAATGTTATTGTGTTTTTAATAGGGTTTTTCAGCCTCGGTGTCTGTCTCCCTCGTCAGTATTACTTCATTAATGAGAATAAGACCTGGGCTGAAGCACAGAGATACTGCAGAGAGAATTATGATGATTTAGCCATTATTAATAACACTGAAGAGGAACAGGCCCTTACTAACATAATAAACATCTGGAACAACAACCGAACCTGGATTGGACTGTATGATGATCTGAACAGCTGGAAATGGTCTCTGGATGATGATTCTTTTTACCAAGAAGGAGAGAGAAGCTTTAGAAACTGGTATATACAGAAAACAAGGAACTGGAATGGAGACAGTTTGTATGTATATTTATTGGGTTATTCTGGAGTATGGTATGAGGTCTCTTGTTCTTTGAAACTTCCATTCATTTGTTTTGATGGTGAGCACAGCAGTTATATATATATTTTAAAAGAAATAATTCAAAAATAACTTTAGAAACAAATGAACATAGTAAACTATTTCTTTAAAAATACAGTTTAACTCATTTTTAAAAATAGTTTTTTAAACAGTTTTTAAAGTTGTACATATTGAAACTGTGTTTTAGGTAGTGTGAATGCCAGTGAAAGATTTGTCCTGGTTAATCAGAACCTGAACTGGACTGAAGCTCAGAGATACTGCAGAGAGAATTACACAGACCTGACCAGTGTGAGGAACGAGACTGAGAACCAGATGATAAGATCATTACTACCTAATATTAATTATTACTATGATGGTTTTTGGATTGGCCTGTACAGAACCAGGTCTTGGTCAGATAAAAGCAACTCTTCATTCACCAACTGGAATCCTGGACAACCAGATAATTATGCACAGAATGAATCCTGTACTGCCGTGTCATTTTATAGTGATAATTATTATTATTATTATAATGATTATTATTATTATTATCTGTATTATGGGAAATGGACAGATGAAAACTGCGGTCAAGCTTTTCCGTTCCTCTGTCACAGCAGTGAGTAGATTTCTGTTTTGTGATTTTAAAAAACCTGTTAAATCACATTTAATTATGAACTGTACAATGTCAGTCTATAGTACCAATATACTTTCATTAATATTGTTTACACTTATTCAATGCAAAGCACCATTTCAGCATTATAACTAACATCGTTATTCTTCTTTAGCAACATTATCATCATCCTCTCATCAGTATCACTTTATTAATGAGAATATGACCTGGACTGAAGCACAGAGATACTGCAGAGAGAATTACACTGACCTGGCTACCATTGATAACATGGAGGAAATGAATACACTCCTTAACACAGTAAATGGCAGCTACTCAGGTTTAGCCTGGATTGGACTGTATGATGATCTGGACAGCTGGAAATGGTCTCTGGATGGTGATGCTTTCTACCAGGAGGGAGAGAGAGACTTCAGAGGATGGTACCATCAACCTGATAACTCCTATGGACAAGAACTGTGTGTTTATATTAGTTCTGATGGAACATGGTTTGATGGAAACTGTGACAGACATTCACCTTTTGTTTGCTATGATGGTGAGAATTTATCATGAGGATATGAGGATAAACAGTATGATTTTCCGCTTAGGTGTTATTGATTAAATGTATCTTTTCATTATTATTATTAGTAGTAGTAGTACTGCTGTTGTTATTATTATTATTATTATTATTATTATTATTATTATTATTATTATTGTCATAAACTTTGATTCTGTCTATGTGTTATGGGACACATTAATCTTTTCAGGAAAAAATGGAACAGAAGAATATAGATGGATTTTGTCTTCCATGCCCTGGAGACAAGCTCAGGAATACTGCAGAGAGCATTACACAGACCTGGCCAGTGTGAGAAACCAAACAGATAATCAAAGAATCCTCAACCTCACCGGTGGCACTGTTTCTTGGATTGGTCTATACAGAACCAGACTCTGGTCAGATAAACAGGAATCCACATATGAAAACTGGAGAACAGACACTTATATACCTGCACAGCCAGACAATGGTGTATATACTCCAGGGGAATACAGTAATCAGCACTGCACTGCTGTATTATTCAGTGACTCAGGCTACTGGACAGATGAGAACTGCTTCGCCACATTCCCTTTTATCTGCTATAACAGTGAGTTCATCTAATTGTCCTTTACTCATTGATTTTTGCAAAACATGAAGAGATTTATCCAGTCTACCCAATTAAATGTCATAGAAACAAATATTTATAAGTTTTTGTATTTTTATTTATTTATTTATTTATTTATTTATATTTTACGTTTTCTTTAATGGGGAAAAACCAGATCAAACAGCTGAGGATTTCATTGCATTTGAATAAACCTGTAAGAAACTTAGTGACAGCTTATTTCCACACCTGGGCTCAATTTGAATTAATCCATAACTTTCCACAGGAATGTTCAAATTGAGTTAAATTCTTAGAATTCACAATTGACAATAAAACTGCATGAATTTACTTTGTATATCTTGAAGATTACAGGAATGAAAATAAAAAGAAATTAATTTTGTAATTACTTAGACACTTCCTAAACTTGCACAGAATTGCTCAAACTTGGATGCTTGGTCTTAAAAGCATATCCAAAATAATGAACCATTATTATTATTATCCACATATTTGATTCATATATCCTACATCATATAGTTCATTCATACATCCTTATTCATCTACAAAATATTTAATTATGGTATTCTGTCCTTCAAAGAATTCTGCACAGGATCCTCATGTTCCCTCCATCATTATCACTTTGTTAATGAGAATAAAACCTGGACTGAAGCACAGAGATACTGCCGAGAGAATTACACTGACCTGGCTACCATTAATAACATGGAGGAAATGAACACACTCCTTAACACAGTAACTGGCACCTACTCTGGTTTAGCCTGGATTGGACTGTATGATGATCTGAACAGTTGGAGATGGTCACTGGATGAAAATTCTTTCTACAACGACGGAGAGAGAAACTTTAGAAACTGGTACATAAACAAACTAAGGAATTGGGGTGGAAACAGCATGTGTGTATACACGTCAAGTTATTACTGGGTATGGTGGGAGGCCCCTTGTTCTTTGACACTTCCATTCATTTGCTTTGATGGTGAGTAAAGCATTTATGTATATGATAATTTTTTTTTAAATCTTCAAACAAAATACCTTTAGAACCAAATAAATATAGTGCACAATTTCTCTAAAAGTACAGTTTTCACAATAAAGTGTTAAATATTTAAAACTGTCTGTTTTAGGTAGGGTAAATGCCAGTGAAAGATATGTCCTGGTTAATCAGTACGTGAACTGGACTGAAGCTCAGAGCTACTGCAGAGAACATTACACAGACCTGCTCAGTGTGAGGAACGAGACTGAGAACCAGAGGATCAGATCAATGTTGTCAAAAAAAATTCATACATATTATTTTGAATATTATTCTGATTATTATTATCATAATTATTTTTATGTTCCTCTATGGATTGGCCTGTATAGAACCAGGTCTTGGTCAGATAAAACAAACTCCTCATTCAGCAACTGGAAACCTGGACAACCAGATAATTATGCACAGAATGAATCCTGTACTGCCGTGTCATTTAATGATTCTGGGGAATGGACAGATGAAAACTGCGGTCGAGCTTTTCCATTCCTCTGTTACAGCAGTGAGTAGATTTCTGTTTTGTCATAAATAAAACTGAAACAGTATGTTTAAATATGAACTGTACAGTGTCTGTTGATGGTAGCGATAGTGCCGATAGTGTTGATAGTGCTAAAATACTGTCATTACTGTTACTTACACATAATGGGCCTCATTTATCAATCTGGATATGAACAGATTTATTTGTAAAATGTTAATACAAGCATTTAAGCAAGACATTTGGTAGTGAGTAGATTTCTGTTTTCTGATTTTTTTAAAAACTGACAGCACATTTCTACATCAATACAGTGTCTGTGCATAACACTAATATACACTACATTCCTTAATATCACTTATTGTCCCCTCCGAAAGTATTGGAATGGCACGTCGAATTATTTTGTTTTTGCTTTACACTGAATACACTTGGATTTGGTTAAAGAGCTAGGTACCTTTTGTTTGAACCCACCCATTTTTCAAGTGATCAAAAATTCTGGAACATGTGACTGACAGGTGCTACGTGTTGCCCAGGTGTGCCCTGTTAGAGTGATTGTTTAAACAATTAATAGTTCTGAATGTTTACTCTTGATTTGAGCTCTGGATTTTGTCTGTGAAGAGTACATATGTTGTTAAAAATGATAAACCAGTATGAAGACCAGAGAGATGTATATGGGAGAAAAGCAACCATTTTGAAGCTGAGAAGAGATGGAAATCAATCAGTTAATATCAATCCCAAAAGTCTTCAGTGCATTGTAAAAACAAAGACTTGGCCTTGCTGTTGCAATACTTTTGGAGGGGACTGTATACCTAATGAATGCACTACCTATTTTAATATTAAAATAAAAATAAAAATTTATATTTTCTGACCCGTCTGTAGTAATAACATCAACGTCTCGTCAGTATCACTTTGTTAATGAGAATAAAACCTGGACTGAAGCACAGACATACTGCCGTGAGAATTACACTGACCTGGCCACCATTAATAACATGGAGGAAATGAACACAATCTTTAACACAGTAAATGGCAGCTACTCAGGTTTAGCCTGGATTGGACTGTATGATGATCTGGACAGCTGGAGATGGTCTCTGGATGATGATTCTTTCTACCAGGAGGGAGAGAGAGACTTCAGAGGGTGGGACCAGCAACCTGATAACTACAATGGACAAGAACTGTGTGTTTCCATGAACAACAGAGGGGAGTGGTTTGACAGGCCTTGTACTGACAGACAGTCATTTGTTTGCTATAACGGTAAGACTGATACACTAAGTCAGTAAGTGGTAACTTTCATTATTCATGCAGTGATTCTAATATGCTACTATAGCTGAAAATTACTCATATATTTTAACCATGATACAACTATTGTCTGTAGGAAATTATGACTTTTGCAATCCTCTCAACCTTAGACACAAGCAACACATATGTGTGGAGTTATCACACATTTATGACTTGGGAAGAAGCTCAAAGTTTCTGTAGAGCAAATCACACAGACCTGGCCAGTGTGAGGAATGAGACTGAACTTCAGCAAATAGTGAACAAGAACAGCTATGGATATAGTGAGGTATGGATAGGTCTGTATAGGACCCGATTATGGTCAGATCAGAGCAACTCGACTTTTACATATTGGAGACCAGAGATTCCAGCACTTCCACCAGAGCCTGATAACGGTGTGTATTCACCTGGACAATATGGAAATCAACACTGCACAGCTGTGGATCATTCCGGCCGATGGACAGATGAAAACTGTTTCACCAGTTTCCCTTTCATCTGCTACACTGGTGAGTTTATCTCCTTTCTGAGTAAAACGAAGAATAATCAACTGTAATCTACAGTATAGTATTAATACAATATAAAACAAGTACAAGAATTCAATCTAGTGCCAGCTAAAAGAAACATGCTAATGAAAGTTAAGAATACCTATGATTCCAGATGTTCCAGGTGTTTTCTAATCTTACCTCTGTTTCCCTTTTGCTCTGACAGCATTCACTCCAGGTGAGGAAAACATAATATATGTGACTATTCTTAAACTTTGGTGTAGAGACGTGCAATCTCGTTGTAGATTTTATAGTTAACTACAAAGTTAATACATTAAAAAATCTATTTAAACTGATACTTCAATAATCCAAATGTAAGTACTTCCAAAAGTGTTCATTTAATTTGTTTTTAATATTGGAGGTTCACTGTATATATTAGTCTGTATAAAGTTGTGTATGTATAGCGTACATGTGAATGTATTTTCTTTACTGATTGTAATGCAAAGCTTTTTTTCAGGTGTTGTGACAGGATTGCAGATGAAAGTCAAAGCTGAGGAAAGTCTGTTATACTCTGAGATTGAAAGAATTGTGTTGATGGAAGTGAGTAACTGTGCTTTAGATAAACTTTATCTGAAACACACAGATGCACATTCAATATGACTCAACAATAAATGCTATTATTAACATTGTGTAAGACATTATATTATCTTTCTTTTGTAGATAATGTGTAGCAGTGTCCATAGAAATGTTTTAGGATTAATCATTAGTTTTGTAGTACTTGCAGGATTTCTTACATTTCACACTTTTTTCAGCTTCAACAAGAATCTGTCAGACTGGGACTTTCAAGAAACTTCTCTGTGAATGCGATAAAAATCCGTAAGATCAGTCCATGAAGGAGAAAGACCACATTCATGTCCAGAATATAACTCATTTTGGGATGGTTTATCTTTAATGTATTCATTCATTCACCAATCATTCATTCTGTTAATGCTGTAGAGTCACTCCACCCCCTACATTACTCCATATATACACCCATTTAAAATGCAAATAAACATCTAAATAACAAACAAGAAAATTTAATTAAAGATTCAGTAAAAGATTCTTACCGACTAGAAAAGCCTTCAAAGGTCTTGAGATATCCTCGCTTTGACCATAACAGTAATAATGACTGTAATTATGCTGAATTATGAATGAACATGATTTTCTTAGGTGTAATATTTTATTTGGTGTATTGGGAATTTATACTGCTTATAAGTAATATTTTTTAAATGAATGTCAACAAATAAAACTCTGTACTTCTTTGTGTGTGGTGGGATTCATACAAAAGTTTGATATGTTATATTTTCTGCAATAATCGTATCAGCAGTTGGTTGTGTGTGTTAAGGGATACTATCTGACTTTCTTTTATTAATTGTTTTCAGTACTGGGATTCATGTCGTTTTGGTTGTGTTGATTAAATTTTGATTAAAGACCATTTTAATAAACAAGCACTGAATGAAGGGACGTGTTAAATGTGTTAAGTAATGTTGTTCAAATGTGTAAATTAGGGATTTAAGTTGTTGAATGTTTTTTTTCTTCTTTTAAATTAAGAATTTAGATGTGGCACTGTGATGCAGGGGTACCATTGCAGTTTGAGACTGACCTCAGGGTATCAGTGATGTTAAAGTGTCTGAAGTGATGGTCCACTTAAACTTACATCTAAACTGGTGACCCATATAACAGTGTAGTCCAGTTAAGGGTGAATATTTCATTTTTTTTAAAAAACTTTATAATAAAACGTTTTTCTTTCATTTGTAATGGTTAATGGCTGCTACCTTAGGACCTTGCAGCTGTATTAAACTTTTATTCATAATGTTTAACAGTCCTGGCCCATCTTGAAGCAAGTTGTTGCAAGTTCAAGTTGTGTTTTTCTATTATAGAAAAAATATAAATGGTGCATTATGGTGCATTTCTGCTTCATCAAGAATGTTTTGCAGCATGTCTTTCCTCTCAAGGCAAACCAGATGCCTTCTCAGTAAGTTTAAGCTCACACCTTTATGTCATGAAGCACCACTGGGCTCAGCTTTTAATTGTATATGACAGTAAGGATGTGATTGTATACAGTGATTAGGTTTACGTTATGTGGAGAGTCCACCATACAAGTCTCTGTGAATGTTTCATTGTTATTCATTATGAAATAAGGCTGAAGTGCAGCAGTACAAACTGAAAATGAAAATAACAAATTAGACCATAACTACTGAAGACTTTTAAAATCAACCCCTGAACCTAACCGCTATATTTCATACTTTAGTCCCCATACCACACAATAAATTACAAAGACATGTCATTAAACCAAATTGTCATTAGATTTATATTAAATTGTGTCTGTAACAAAGAACGTTCAAGCGATAAAGATAAAACTGATGAGAACATACTCTTTTTATAAGTGAATCCCAACTTCCCAAGCATGACACACATCATAATGTACTGTGGGAACAAGAGGCATGGAATAAAGGAATCCAGAATGTATTCAAAAAAGAAAAAAAAAGATGGCAGTAATATATTTGATGTACACACTTTACCAGCGGTGTCTGATTGGACTGAATAATGTTACACTGAGGTCAAAGATTAAATAAAGCAATGCAAGGGTCAGTGTTTTGCATAAAACAGCATATTAGTGATCCAACCTGGAGATAAATTCCTACATGCTAACGTATATAGTGACAGACTCTAATTCTAATAAAGCAGAAAAAAAGCTCACTGTCCATGTGACAAAAAATACACAAGGTCCCAATTCTATTCATGCTATATGGCAGGTGGAAATCTGGCTGGCTTGAACAGTCTGTGCCATGACATGAAAAGTATTTAAGAAGCTGGCAGAATCTCATAGACAGTACACACTGTCCCTGGCTGTAATATTTGCTGTTTGGTACAGCTCAGTTGTCCCGAACCCAATCACTCCAAGCTATTACACGTAATGAATTGAGAGAAGCATAGAAAATTAGTAACTGTGAGTAAAATGTAAGTTTAATTAATAAATAATGTCATAGCTATTACATATAACCTTTACACATCATAAGGCTAACCAGTCCTACCACATTTAGAGGAAAGTACTGGAAGTGTCACGATTTCCCCTCGTGGCACACTGTTTGGCACAAAGTATTGAGTGTTATCACCGTGCTATCACCGTGTTATCAAGTCCTTGTAACTTGTTCCTTGTTCCTTGTTCGACCTATTGCTTGTTTTTGGCCATGCTATTGTCTTACGTTTTGGATTTGTCTGCCTGTCTCTACTCTATAAAGCTCGTATCTGCATTTGCATCTGTCTCAACCACCATTACGTGACAGAATACTTTGCCGTAACATGGATGCAGCAGAATTTTTCGGAGGCCAAGAAGTCCTTTATAAAAAGGGAAAAGCCGAGGTTGGAGAAGGAGGGGAAATTCTCACTAATTGAAGCCAACCAGGAGTGGCTCGACATGATGTACTCCATCACAGGGTATGTCAAGGAGGAGCCTTCCAACCAGGCTGGAACCATCTCCCACCCTCCCTCCCTTCTCCACAGCCTGCCGAGTCGACGGAAAACATCGATCAACCTCCCTGCTCGCCTGAGGATGCCATTCAGCATCCCTGTCCAGCTAAAGACAGTTAAAGACATTGCTCCGCCTCCTGGTGCGGCCTACAGCTCTGCTTTTCTTCTCTGCTCTGCATCGGACGTCACTATCCCAGGCTCCGCTTCAGACATCGCTCCGCCATCCTACTCCACCGAGGACGTCACTCCCCATTAGGCTCCACTTTGAGCTTCGTTCCCCCTGTTGTACTGTGTGATAGCCATCGCTCTGTGCTCACGTCATCTTACTGCGGTGCTGAAGAGACCGCCCCACAACTAACAAAGGTTAATTGAGACCTTCATTTTGATGTTCAGTAACCAGTCTTACTGCATCTTACTAAAGCCCTTCCCACATGCTGTCAACACCAGTGCTCAGAATTCTTATTTAATCTAGCTGGAACAAAAATAATTGGCAGAAACCTACGAACAGGAGACGAGAGCAAAGATCCAAGAGGTAGTATTTGAATAAAGACTTACATTACTGTTCCATCACCAGAATGAATGATTTTAGCAATCTGGCTGTAAAGACTCAGTTTCATAATTCATGTAATGCATGATTTCCTTGAATGTTTTTATTAGTTATACTTTCTTTTCTAATATTCTTCCAGGAGCCATGCTTCAACTGTTGCTAGTCTTTGGTAAGTTGGATGTTTCGTGTTATTTTATATCAAATAAAGTGTATATTTTCATATATTTTCTATGGTTTTATATGAAGACTGTCATTAATGTAAGATTATATATTTTCTATATTAAGACTCCAAATCAGATCAATTGAATTTAATAATAATAATAATAATAATAATAATAATAATCACAATCATAATCACAATCATAATCACAATCATAATAATAATTTAAGAGATAAACTTTACTCTTGTACTATCTGGTGCTGATTTGTGAAAAGGACTTTATAGCCTTCATTAAAAAAAAACTTGCAAGCTGATTTAGCAGCAATGTAAATGGAATATAATGCCACGTAAATTAATTATGAATGAATTATTTTTAATGATTATGTCTAATTCTCCTCATGCCAAATGTGATATTTTCATATATAGAGTAGACTCGGTATAATAATAAAAAAAAGAATTTTAAAAAATAGCAATAATTACAAAAATAAATAAATAAAAAATGTTTAAAAAAATTGAAATATAAAGTGAGAAAATGTAAGGTGGCAGTGTAGGACACAAATTTACAATAATTATGTACATTAATGCCATAAAAATAAATAAATACAATAAGGTACAATAGAAATAAGTAAATAAGCAGTATGTTGAGTGTGTGTAATTGTCCAGTGAAATGTGATCAGAGTAGTAGTTGGTTTCTGAGCATGTGCAGCTCAGAGATGAATTTTGCTGCAGCAGGTGCGTGACTGCACCCCCAGAAGCACCTGCATTTGGTTTGTTTCTGATAGGTTGGAAAACTGTGGTAAGAGCTTAGAGAATTTTTCAAAGTATTTTTCTCTTGTGTTAGGAACGGTATTACAGTAAAGAGAAAGTGTGCCTCTGTCTTAACCTCACCATTCTTACATTGACAGCACACTCTTTCTTCCTTTGGAAGCCATGTTTGCTTGTGTCTGCTTTTCTCTATGGCTAGGCCGTGATCATTGAGCCCGTATTTTGTAGGGATCTGTCTCTGTTTTGTATCTCTGATGCTGATGAGATATTCAGCCAGCTCATACTTTCAGTTTTGGGCCCGATAACATTCCAGTTTTCTTATCTTTCTCTTATCAGACATAGTCTTCATTCTTTTTTAAGTTGAAGTGTGGGAGAAGTGTATGCTGCTTGGATGAGAAAATAATTTCTGAAATTCTCGCAGATGCTGCTAACAGTTTGTACAGCATTTCTTTGCCTGAGCTTCACAGACTGTTGCAACAGCAGTCTGTCCCTGCTGACGGCTTCCATTAAAACTTCCATATGAGCATGGTGCTCAATCAGTGTCAAACAAATGTCAACTTTATAATCAATATCTATATCTTGAACACACACACACACACACACACACACACACACACGCACACGCAAAAAATAGATATCTATTTTGACAGAGTATGAAAGCTGAACTCAGGTATTGAGACAAATAGCTAGCATCAACCTGTATGAAATACCAAGCAATGATTACAACCTTTATTATTCATATTGCATCAAACACCATTTAATTCAGTGATATATGGATATGGAGTGTGTCCAGTGACACTAACTAGCTACCTAGTTACTTCCCAAAACAAACTGAACAGATAGCTTTGGAGAGAGCCCTCTCTGTAACTTTAGATTTCTTGAGGATTGTTGTTTTACATTTAAGTAATGCTAACTGCCTCTCACGAAGAGTGGATTACAAATAGAAAAGCAAATTGTCTTTGTTATGGCATACCCTGTACAAAGCATGTTCATTTTTACTTGGTGCATTAAATTAACTGTACAGTAAAATCACATCACAGCTGATTTTCCTCACTGTGACAGTAGCGTCAGTATCTTTAGCTGCTTCTTAGTAGCTTGTACTGTACAATGAAGACAAAACCTCACTGACTTTAGTTAATTCTTGAATTGAGTTACAGTAACACGGTTTGCTTTTGTACATCCAACACAATTTGATCATGTAATTTCAAAGCCCTGAATAAGACCAAACCCTGCTCTCTCACAGAACTCAGAAATAAAAGCAGACTGTGATATTTACCACTGCACTATTCTACCTCACAAGCTGTAGTCATGTTAATTTAATACGAGAAATGTAATATTTTTATGTAAATTATATGTACTATGTTCTCTTAAATCAGACGGACCACATAGTAGTTAACTATACTTAGCTGTAGTAACTATAGTTAGCTACTAGAAAGAGTATTTCAGCTATCTCTTAGATACCATAAATCATGAGGAGCTTGTAGCTTGACAAGTTACACCTGCACAGTAACTTTCCCAACATGGCTCACCAATGGATATCATGAACAATTAGCACAAGCAGACCTCCACAACCCTAGCGCTCTCGTTTTGAGAATGATTTTTTTAAATCACCTGCAAAAGACCCACTGACTACACACAAGCAATTTTGACTGCAAATTAGCACTATTTATTTGTGATATTAGTAAATCAGAGCCTCAGTGGTAATATATTTCAAGTTACATTCAACATGCAATAATGTTATTGTGTTTTTAATAGGGTTTTTCAGCCTCGGTGTCTGTCTCCCTCGTCAGTATCACTTCATTAATGAGAATAAGACCTGGGCTGAAGCACAGAGATACTGCAGAGAGAATTATGATGATTTAGCCAGTATTAATAACACTGAAGAGGAACTGGCTCTTACTAACATAATAAACATCTGGAACAACAACCGAACCTGGATTGGACTGTATGATGATCTGAACAGCTGGAAATGGTCTCTGGATGATGATTCTTTCTTCCAGGAAGGAGGGAGAAGCTTTAGAAACTGGTATATACAGAAACCAACCAACTGGAATGGAAACAGTTTGTGTGTATATTTATCGGGTTATTCTGGAGTATGGTATGAAGCCTCTTGTTCTTTGACACTTCCCTTCCTTTGCTTTGATGGTGAGCACAGCACTTATGTATATTTTAAAAGAAAATGCTTCAAAAAATATCTTTAGAAACAAATGAACATTGTAAACTATTTCTCTAAAATTAAAGTTTTACTCTTTTTTAAAAATAGTTTTTTTAAACAGTTTTTAAAGTTGTACATATTGAAACTGTGTTTTAGGTAGTGTGAATGCCAGTGAAAGATATGTCCTGGTTAATCAGAACCTGAACTGGACTGAAGCTCAGAGCTACTGCAGAAAGAATTACACAGACCTGATCAGTGTGAGGAACGAGACTGAGAACCAGATGATAAGATCATTATTAACTAATATGAATAATTACTATGGTTCCTTGTGGATTGGTCTGTACAGAACCAGGTCTTGGTCAGATAAAAGCAACTCTTCATTCACCAACTGGAATCCTGGACAACCAGATAATTATGCACTGAATGAATCCTGTACTGCCGTGTCATTTAATAGACATAATTATTATTATTACAATTATTATTACCATTATCGGTATTATGGGAAATGGACAGATGAACACTGCGGTCAAGCTTTTCCGTTCCTCTGTCACAGCAGTGAGTAGATTTCTGTTTTGTGATTTTAAAAAACCTGTTAAATCACTTTTAATTATGAACTGTACAATGTCAATCTATAGTACCAATAAACTTTCATTAATATTGTTTACACTTATTCAATGCAAACCACATTTTGAGCATTATAACTAACATTGTTAATCTTCTTTAGCAACATTATCATCATCCTCTCATCAGTATCACTTTATTAATGAGAATAAAACCTGGACTGAAGCACAGCGATACTGCCGAGAGAATTACACTGACCTGGCCACCATTGATAACATGGAGGAAATGAACACACTCCTTAACACAGTAAATGGCAGCTACTCAGGTTTAGCCTGGATTGGACTGTATGATGATCTGGACAGCTGGAGATGGTCTCTGGATGATGATGCTTTCTACCAGGAGGGAGAGAGAGACTTCAGAGGGTGGGACCAGCAACCCGATAACAACTATGGACGAGAACTGTGTGTTTATATTAGTTCTGATGGAACATGGTTTGATGGAGACTGTGACAGATATTTACCTTTTGTGTGCTATGATGGTGAGAATATATAATGAGCATATGAGGGTAAACAGTATGATTTTCCATTAGGTGTTACTGATCAAATGTATCTTTTTATTATTATTATTATTAGTAGTAGTAGTAGTAGTATTGTTGTTATTCTTCTTCCTCCTCTTCTTCTTCTTCTTCTTCTTCTTCTTCTTCTTCTTCTTATTATTATTATTATTATTATTATTATTATTATTATTATTGTATGTGTTATGGGACACATTAATCTTTTCAGGAAAAAATGGAACAGATGATTATAGGTGGATTTTGTCTTACATGCCCTGGAGACAAGCTCAGGATTACTGCAGAGAGCATTACACAGACCTGGCCAGTGTGAGAAACCAAACAGATAATCAAAGAATCCTCAACCTCACCGGTGGCAATGATGCTTGGATTGGTCTATACAGAACCAGACTCTGGTCAGATAAACAGGAATCCACATATGAAAACTGGAGAACATACACCCCGTATATACCTGCACAGCCAGATAATGGTGTATACACTCCATGGAAACACGGCAATCAACACTGCACTGCTGTATTATTCAGTGACTCAGGCTACTGGACAGATGAGAACTGCTTCACCACATTCCCTTTTATCTGCTATAACAGTGAGTTCATCTAATTGTCCTTTACTCATTGATTATTGCAAAACATGAAGAGATTTATCCAGTCTACCCAATTAAATGTCATAGAAACAAGTATTTATCAGTTTTTGTATTTTTATTTATTTATTTATATTTTACATTTTCTTTAATGGTAAAAAGGATCAAACAGCTGAGGATTTCATTTGATATGAATAAACCTGTAAGAAACTTAGTGACAGCTTATTTCCACACCTGGGCTCAATTTGAATTAATCCATAACTTTCCACAGGAATGTTCAGATTGATTTAAATTCATAAGAATTCACAACTGACAATAAAACTGCATGAATTTACTTTGTATTTCTTGAAGATTACAAGAATGAAAACATAAAGAAGATAATTTAGTAATTACTTAGACACTTCCTAAACTTGCACAGAATTGCTCAAACTTTGATGCTTGGTTTTAAAAGCAAATCCAAAATAATGGACCGTTACGGCTACTTACATTACAGTTCATTCACATATTTGATTCATACATCCTACATCATATAGTTCATTCATACATCCTTATTCATCTAAGAAAATGTAATTATGGTATTCTGTCCTTCAAAGAATTCTGCACAGGATCCTCATGTTCCCTTCATCATTATCACTTTGTTAATGAGAATAAAACCTGGACTGAAGCACAGAGATACTGCCGAGAGAATTACACTGACCTGGCTACCATTGATAACATGGAGGAAATGAACACAGTCCTTAACACAGTAACTGACTCCTACTCTGGTTTAGCCTGGATTGGACTGTATGATGATCTGAACAGCTGGAAATGGTCTCTGGATGAAAATTCTTTCTACAAGGATGGAGAGAGAAGCTTTAGAAACTGGTATATAAACAAACCAAGGAACTGGGGTGGAAACAGCATGTGTGTATACATGTCAAATTATGATGGGGTATGGCGGGAGACCTCTTGTTCTGGGACATATCCGTTCATTTGCTTTGATGGTGAGTAAAGCATGGATATGATCATTTTTTTTAAAAGCTTCAAACAAAATACCTTTCACACCAAATAAATATAGTACACAATTTCTCTAAAAGTACAGTTTTCACAATAAAATGTTAAATATTTAAAACTGTCTGTTTTAGGTAGGGTAAATGCCAGTGAAAGTTATGTCCTGGTTAATCAGTCCATGAACTGGACTGAAGCTCAGAGCTACTGCAGAGAGCATTACACAGACCTCCCCAGTGTGAGGAACGAGACTGAGAACCAGAAGATCAGATCAACATTATCAAAATTTTTTTATCCATATTATTATTATGATTATTATTATGATTATTATTATTATTATTATGATTATTATTATTATTATTATGATTATTATTATTATTATGACTATTATTATTATGATTATTATTATTATTATTACGCTCCTCTATGGATTGGCCTGTACAGAACCAGGTCTTGGTCAGATAAAAGCAACTCTTCATTCAGCAACTGGAAACCTGGACAACCAGATAATTATGCACTGAATGAATCCTGTACTGCCGTGTCATTTAATGATTCTGGGAAATGGACAGATGAAAACTGCGGTCGAGCTTTTCCATTCCTCTGTTACAGCAGTGAGTAGATTTCTGTTTTGTCATAAATAAAACTGAAACAGTATGTTTAAATATGAACTGTACAGTGTCTGTTGATGGTAGCGATAGTGCCGATAGTGTTGATAGTGCTAAAATACTGTCATTACTGTTACTTACACATAATGGGCCTCATTTATCAATCTGGATATGAACAGATTTATTTGTAAAATGTTAATACAAGCATTTAAGCAAGACATTTGGTAGTGAGTAGATTTCTGTTCTCTGATTTTTTTAAAAACTGACAGCACGTTTCCACATCAATACAGTGTCTATGCATAACACTAATATACACTACATTCCTTAATATCACTTATTGTCCCCTCCGAAAGTATTGCAATGGCAAGGCAAATTCTTTTGTTTTTGCTTTACACTGAATTTATTTGGATTTGGTTAAACAACTAAGCACCTTTTGTTTCAAACCCACCCATTTTTCAAGTGATAAAAAATTCTGGAACATGTGACTGACAGGTGCTACGTGTTGCCCAGGTGTGCCCTGTTAGAGTGATTGTTTAAACAATTAATAGCTCTGAATGTTTACACTTGATTTGAGCTCTGGATTTTGTCTGTGGAAAGTGCATATGTTGTTAAAAGTGATAACCAGTATGAAGACCAGAAAGCAGTATATGGGAGAAAAGCAAGCCATTTTGAAACTGAGAAGAGAGAGAAATCAATCAATCAATTAATCTCATTCCCAAAAGTCTTCAGTGCATTGTAAAAAGAAAGACTAGGCCTTAATGTTGAAATACATTTGGAGGGGACTGTATACCTAATGAATTCATTACCTATAATTTAATATGGAAATTTAAATAAAATGAATATTTTCTGACCCTTCTCTAGTAATGACATCAACTTCTCATCAGTATCACTTTGTTTATGAGAATAAGACCTGGACTGAAGCACAGAGATACTGCCGTGAGAATTACACTGACCTGGCTACTGTTGATAACATGGAGGAAATGAACACACTCCTTAACACAGTAAATGGCAGCTACTCAGGTTTAGCCTGGATTGGACTGTATGATGATCTGGACAGCTGGAGATGGTCTCTGGATGATGATTCTTTCTACCAGGAGGGAGAGAGAGACTTCAGAGGGTGGGACCAGCAACCTGATAATGACAATGGACAAGAGCTGTGTGTTTCCATGATATCAACTGGGGAATGGTTTGACAGGCCTTGTACTGACAGAAAGTCAATTGTTTGCTATAACGGTAAGACTGATACACTAAGTCAGTAAGTGGTAACTTTCATTATTCATGCTGTGATTCTAATATGCTATGATAGCTGAAAAGTACTCGTGTTTTAACCATGATACAGCTATTGTCTGTAGGAAATTATGACTTTTGCAATTCTCTCAACCTTAGACACAACCAACACATATGTGTGGATTTATACTTGGATGACTTGGGAAGAAGCTCAAAGTTTCTGTAGAGCAAATCACACAGACCTGGCCAGTGTGAGGAATGAGACTGAACTTCAGCAAATACTGAACATGGACATCTATGGATATCGTGAGGTATGGATAGGTCTGTATAGGAACCGATTATGGTCAGATCAGAGCAGCTCAACTTTTACATATTGGAGACCAGCGATTCCAGCACTCACAGCAGAGCCTGATAACGGTGTTAATTCACCTGGACAATATAGAAATCAACACTGCACAGCTGTGGATCATTCCGGCCAATGGACAGATGAAAACTGTTTCACCAGTTTCCCTTTCATCTGCTACACTGGTGAGTTTATCTCCTTTCTGAGTAAAACAAAGAATAATCAACTGTAATCTACAGTATAGTATTAGTACAATATAAAACAAGTACAAGAATTCAATCTAGTGCTAAAAGAAACATGCTAATGAAAGTTAAGAATACCTATGATTCCAGATGTTCCAGGTGTTTTCTAATCTTACTTCTGTTTCCCTTTTGCTCTGACAGCATTCACTCCAGGTGAGTAAAACATAATATATGTGTCTATTCTTAAACTTTGGTGTAGAGACGTGCAATCTCGTTGTAGATTTTATAGTTAACTACAAAGTTAATACATTAAAAAAAAATCTATTTAAACTGATACTTCAATAATCCAAATGTAAGTACTTCCAAAAGTGTTCATTTAATTTGTTTTTAATATTGGAGGTTCACTGTATATATTAGTCTGTATAAAGTTGTGTATGTATAGTGTACATGTGAATGTATTTTCTTTATTGATTGTAATGCAAAGCTTTTTTTCAGGTGTTGTGACAGGATTGCAGATGAAAGTCAAAGCTGAGGAAAGTCTGTTATACTCTGAGATTGAAAGAATTGTGTTGATGGAAGTGAGTAACTGTGCTTTAGATAAACTTTATCTGAAACACACAGATGCACATTCAATATGACTCAACAATAAATGCTATTATTAACATTGTTTAAGACATTATATTATCTTTCTTTTGTAGATAATGTGTAGCAATGTCCATAGAAATGTCTTAGGATTTATCATTAGTTGTGTAGTACTTGCAGGATTTCTTACATTTCACACTTTTTTCAGCTTCAACAAGAATCGATCAGACTGGGACTTTCAAGAAACTTCTCTGTGAATGCGATAAAAATCCGTAAGATCAGTCCATGAAGGAGAAAGACCACATTCATGTCCAGAATATAACTCATTTTGGGATGGTTTATCTTTAATGTATTCATTCATTCACCAATCATTCATTCTGCTAATGCTGTAGAGACACTCCACCCCCTACATTACTCCATATATACACCCATTTAAAATGCAAATAAACATCTAAAAAACAAATAAGAACATTTAATTAAAGATCCAGTAAAAGATTCTTACCGACTAGAAAAGCCTTCAAAAGCATTGAGATATCCTCGCTCTGACCATAACAGTAATAATGACTGTAATTATGCTGAATTATGAATGAACATGATTTTCTTAGGTGTTATATTTTATTTGGTGTATTGGGAATTTATACTGCTTATAAGTAATATTTTTTAAATGAATTTCAACAAATAAAACTCTGTACTTCTTTGTGTGTGGTGGGATTCATACAAAAGTTTGATATGTTATATTTTCTGCAATAATCGTATCAGCAGTTGGTTGTGTGTGTTAAGGGATACTATCTGACTTTCTTTTATTAATTGTTTTCAGTACTGGGATTCATGTCGTTTTGGTTGTGTTGATTAAATGTTGATTAAAGACCATTTTAATAAACAAGCACTGAATGAAGGGACGTGTGAAATGTGTTTGAATTGATCTTATGTGTTAAGTTAAGTAACGCTGTTCACAGGCGTAAATTAGGGATTTAAGTTGTTGAATGTTTTTTTTTCTTTTAAATTAAGAATTTAGATGTGGTACTGTGATGCAGGGGTACCATTGCAGTTTGAGACTGACCCCAGGGTATCAGTGATGTTAAAGTGTCTGAAGTGATGGTCCACTTAAACTTACATTTAAACTGCTGACCCATATAACACTGTAGTCCAGTTAAGGGTGAATATATATATATTAAACTTTTATTCATAATGTTTAACAGTCCTGGCCCATCTTGAAGCAAGTTGTTGCAAGTTCAAGTTGTGTTTTTCTATTCTAGAAAAAATATAAATGGTGCATTATGGTGCATTTCTGCTTCATCAAGAATGTTTTGCAGCATGTCTTTTCTCTCAAGGCAGACCAGATGCCTTCTCAGTAAGTTTAAGCTCACACCTTTATGTCATGAAGCACCACTGGGCTCAGCTTTTAATTGTATATGACAGTAAGGATGTGATTGTATACAGTGATTAGGTTTACGTTATGTGGAGAGTCCACCATACAAGTCTCTGTGAATGTTTCATTGTTATTCATTATGAAATAAGGCTGAAGTGCAGCAGTACAAACTGAAAATGAAAATAACAAATTAGACCATAACTACTGAAGACTTTTAAAATCAACCCCTGAACCTAACCGCTATATTTCATACTTTAGTCCCCATACCACACAATAAATTACAAAGACATGTCATTAAACCAAATTGTCATTAGATTTATATTAAATTGTGTCTGTAACAAAGAACGTTCAAGCGATAAAGATAAAACTGATGAGAACATACTCTTTTTATAAGTGAATCCCAACTTCCCAAGCATGACACACATCATAATGTACTGTGGGAACAAGAGGCATGGAATAAAGGAATCTAGACTGTATTCAAAAAAGAAAAAAAAAGATGCCAGTAATATATTTGATGTACACACTTTACCAGCGGTGTCTGATTGGACTGAACAATGTTACACTGAGGTCAAAGATTAAATAAAGCAATGCAAGGGTCAGTGTTTTGCATAAAACAGTATATTAGTGATCCAACCTGGAGATAAATTCCTACATGCTAACGTATATAGTGACAGACTCTAATTCTAATAAAGCAGAAAAAAGCTCACTGTCCATGTGACAAAAAATACACAAGGTCCCAATTCTATTCATGCTATATGGCAGGTGGAAATCTGGCTGGCTTGAACAGTCTGTGCCATGACATGAAAAGTATTTAAGAAGCTGGCAGGATCTCATAGACAGTACACACTGTCCCTGGCTGTAATATTTGCTGTTTGGTACAGCTCAGTTGTCCCAAACCCAATCACTCCAAGCTATTTCATGTAATGAATTGAGAGAAGCATAGAAAATTAGTAACCGTGAGTAAAATGTAAGTTTAATTAATAAATAATGTCATAGCTATTACATATAACCTTTACACATCATAAGGCTAACCAGTCCTACCACATTTAGAGGAAAGTACTGGAAGTGTCACGATTTCCCCTCGTGGCACACTGTTTGGCACAAAGTATTGAGTGTTATCACCGTGCTATCACCGTGTTATCAAGTCCTTGTAACTTGTTCCTTGTTCGACCTATTGCTTGTTTTTGGCCATGCTATTGTCTTACGTTTTGGATTTGTCTGCCTGTCTCTACTCTATAAAGCTCGTATCTGCATTTGCATCCGTCTCAACCACCATTACGTGACAGAATACTTTGCCGTAACATGGATGCAGCAGATGCCATTCAGCATCCCTGTCCAGCTAAAGACAGTTAAAGACATTGCTCCGCCTCCTGGTGCGGCCTACAGCTCTGCTTTTCTTCTCTGCTCTGCATCGGACGTCACTATCCCAGGCTCCGCTTCAGACATCGCTCCGCCTTCCTACTCCACCGAGGACGTCACTCCCCATTAGGCTCCACTTTGAGCTTCGTTCCCCCTGTTGTGCTGCGTGGAAGCCATCGCTCTGTGCTCACGTCATCTTACTGCGGTGCTGAAGAGACCGCCCCACAACTAACAAAGGTTAATTGAGACCTTCATTTTGATGTTCAGTAACCAGTCTTACTGCATCTTACTAAAGCCCTTCCCACATGCTGTCAACACCAGTAATCAGAATTCTTATTTAATCTAGCTGGAACAAAAATAATTGGCAGAAACCTACGAACAGGAGACGAGAGCAAAGATCCATGAGGTAGTATTTGAATAAAGACTTACATTACTGTTCCATCACCAGAATGAATGATTTTAGCAATCTGGCTGTAAAGACTCAGTTTCATAATTCATGTAATGCATGATTTCCTTGAATGTTTTTATTAGTTATACTTTCTTTTCTAATATTCTTCCAGGAGCCATGCTTCAACTGTTGCTACTCTTTGGTAAGTTGGATGTTTCGTGTTATTTTATATCAAATAAAATGTATATTTTCATATATTTTCTATGCTTTTATATGAAGACTGTCATTAATGTAAGATTATATATTTTCTATATTAAGACTCCAAATCAGATCAATTGAATTTAATAATAATAATAATAATAATAATAATAATAATAATCACAATCATAATAATAATTTAAGAGATAAACTTTACTCTTGTACTATCTGGTGCTGATTTGTGAAAAGGACTTTATAGCCTTCATTAAAAAAAAACTTGCAAGCTGATTTAGCAGCAATGTAAATGGAATATAACGCCATGTAAATTAATTTTGAATGAATTATTTTTAATGATTATGTCTAATTCTCCTCATGCCAAATGTGATATTTTCATATATAGAGTAGACTCTGAAAAAATCAAAATAAAAACTCCACATTCTCTTTGGATATCAATATTGGCACTCAAATATAGTATTGTTACTTTGTGTTGCCTGTGCGTAGTCTGTGTCCTTGTAATTCCTGTTGTTTACTGTACTGCTGCACGAGAAGAAGTTGCACCAGAAGTTCTCTTGCTCTCTCTCTCTCTCTCTCTATCTCTCCCTGCTTTATTGGCATGATTGTTTACATACAATTTTGCCAAAGCAAGGAGAATTTAAAACAATAATAAGAACAATAATAATAATAGAATAATAGAAGAAAATGAAAATGTAAATTGGTATAATAATAAAAAAAAGAATTTTAAAAAATAGCAATAATTACAAAAATAAATAAATAAAAAATTGTTTAAAAAAATTTGAAATATAAAGTGAGAAAATGTAAGGTGGCAGTGTAGGACACAAATTTACAATAATTATGTACATTAATGCCATAAAAAGAAATAAATACAATAAGGTAAATTAGAAATGAGAAAATAAGCAGTATGTTGAGTGTGTATGATTGTCTGGTGAAATGTGATCAGAGCAGTAGTTGGTTTCTGAGCATGCGCAGCTCAGAGATGAATTTTGCTGCAGCAAGTGTGTAACTCCGCCCCCAGAAGCACCTGCATTTGGTTTGTTTCTGATAGGTTGGAAAACTGTGGTAAGAGCTTAGAGAATTTTTCAAAGTATTTTTCTCTTGTGTTAGGAACGGTATTACAGTGAAGGAGAAAGTGTGCCTCTGTCTCAACCTCACCATTCTTACAGTGACAGACTCTTTCTTCCTTTGGAAGCCACGTTTGCTTGTGTCTGCTTTTCTCTACGGCTAGGCCGTGATCACTGTGCCCGTATTTTGTAGGGATCTGTCTCTGTTTTGTATCTCTGATGCTGATGAGATATTCAGTCAGCTCATACTTTCAGTTTAGGGCCCGATAACATTCCAGTTTTCTTAACTCTCTTATCAGACATAGTCTTCATTCTTTTTTAAGTTGAAGTGTGGGAAAAGTGTACACTGCTTGGCTTGATTTATTATTCATATTGCATCAAACACCATTTAATTCAATGATATATGGATATGGAGTGTGCCCAGTGACACTAACTAGCTACCTAGTTACTTCCCAAAACAAACTGAACAGATAGCTTTGGAGAGAGTCCTCCCTGTAACTTTAGATTTTTTGAGGATTGTTGTTTTACATTTAAATAATGCTAACTGCCTCTCACGAAGAGTGGATTACAAATAGAAAAGCAAATTGTCTTTGTTATGGCATACCCTGTACAAAGCATGTTCATTTTTACTTGGTGCATTAAATTAACTGTACAGTAAAATCACATCACAGCTGATTTTCCTCACTGTGACAGTAGCGTCAGTATCTTTAGCTGCTTCTTAGTAGCTTGTACTGCACAATGAAGACAAAACCTCACTGACTTTAGTTAATTCTTGAATTGAGTTACAGTAACACGGTTTGCTTTTGTACATCCAACACAATTTGATCATGTAATTTCAAAGCCCTGAATAAGACCAAACCCTGCTCTCTCACAGAACTCAGAAATAAAAGCAGACTGCGATATTTACCACTGCACTATTCGACCTCACAAGCTGTAGTCATGTTAATTTAATACGAGAAATGTAATATTTTTATGTAAATTATATGTACTATGTTATTTTAAATCAGACGGACCACATAGTAGCTAACTATACTTAGCTGTAGTAACTATAGTTAGCTACTACAAAGAGCATTTCAGCTATCTCTTAGCTACAATAAATCATGAGGAGCTTGTAGCTTGACAAGTTACACCTGCACAGTAACTTTCCCAACCAATGGCTATCATGAACAATTAGCACAAGCAGACCTCCACAAACAAGCAATTTTGACTGCAAATGAGCACTCTTTATTTGTGATATTAGTAAATCAGGGCCTCAGTGGTAATATATATCAAGCTACATTCAACATGCAATAAGAAAATTTAATTAAAGATTCAGTAAAAGATTCTTACCGACTAGAAAAGCCTTCAAAAGCCTTGAGATATCCTCGCTCTGACCATAACAGTAATAATGACTGTAATTATGCTGAATTATGAATGAACATGATTTTCTTAGGTGTAATATTTTATTTGGTGTATTGGGAATTTATACTGCTTATAAGTAATATTTTTAAATGAATGTCAACAAATAAAACTCTGTACTTCTTTGTGTGTGGTGGGATTCATACAAAAGTTTGATATGTTATATTTTCGGCAATAATCGTATCAGCAGTTGGTTGTGTGTGTTAAGGGATACTATCTGACTTTCTTTTATTAATTGTTTTCAGTACTGGGTTTAATGTAGTTTTGGTTGTGTTGATTAAATGTTGATTAAAGACCATTTTAATAAACAAGCACTGAATGAAGGGACGTGTGAAATGTGTTTGAATTGATCTTATGTGTTAAGTTAAGTAACGCTGTTCAAAGGTGTAAATTAGGGATTTAAGTTGTTGAATGTTTTTTTTTTTTCTTTTAAATTAAGAATTTAGATCTGGCACTGTGATGCAGGGGTACCACTGCAGTTTGAGACTGACCTCAGGGTATCAGTGATGTTAAAGGGTCTGTAGTGTTGGTTCACTTAAACTTACATCTAAACTGATGACCCATATAACACTGTAGTCCAGTTAAGGGTGAATATTTTATTATTTTTTAAAAACTTTATAATAGAACGTTTTTCTTTCATTTGTAATGGTTAATGGCTGCTACCTTAGGACCTTGCAGCTGTATTAAAATTTTATTCATAATGTTTAACAGTCCTGGCCCATCTTGAAGCAAGTTGTTGCAAGTTCAAGTTGTGTTTTTGTATTCTAGAAAAAAATATAAATGGTGCATTATGGTGCATTTCTGCTTCATCAAGAATGTTTTGCAGCATGTCTTTTCTCTCAAGGCAGACCAGATGCCTTCTCAGTAAGTTTAAGCTCACACCTTTATGTCATGAAGCACCACTGGGCTCAGCTTTTAATTGTATATGACAGTAAGGATGTGATTGTATACAGTGATTAGGTTTACATTATGTGGAGAGTCCACCATACAAGTCTCTGTGAATGTTTCATTGTTATTCATAATGAAATAAGGCTGAAGTGCAGCAGTACAAATTGAAAATTTGACCCACTGCTAGTGGACTTCTTCTGGGACAAACTACACTGAATCCCTCAAAGTGTCCTTCATCTGCCCAAGGAAGAGTGGGGCAGGGGCTGGTCCACGTAGCCAGCAGAACTGCAACATTTTGACTCCAGTTCATCCAGAGACTCCTCACCGGACCCAGGAGTTTAGTATGGAGAGCAGCAGCCTGTCGCCTGTTACACACGGTAGGAGGACTGGGTTCGGACAGAACTTTGTTTTTAATGGATACAAGAACACTAGACGTTGCTGGATTACCAGTTTTTTATCGTGAGCTTTTTAAAATATGGAAGCCTTTTTAAAAACATAAAGCAAGGGGTGCAGAACGTCACACTGGCTGCTGGAGGAACCCCTGGTTTATGGTGGGCGTTTGGACATCTCTGGTGTGACCACTCCTTCACTATCCAGGGTTCTGGTCTCCTCGGGGACTGTGACACTCCGACAGCTGGTGAACATCACAGGGACAGACCTATCACGGGCAGAGGACTTAGCAGCGCGCCTGGGACTGCGATCCCTATGTGTTGTAAATAAGCTCCTACATCACTGGATGTCCACCCTAACATCAGAGGAGCGTGCGCAGCTGATGGACTACAAACCAAGCGAGACTGGTCCTACAGAGGAAGAACCCTTTCCCTAGCTGGGCATTGCTCCAGACCTAGATGGTTGTGGGCGCCCCCTCCTGGAGTGCAGAGCTGAAATGAACATTGAAACATTGGACATTGTATAAGGCTTGTGTGAAAGTTTTAAATAAGAAAAAACTGAATGGGAGTGTGGACATCTCATGGCAAAATGTACTGGGTTTTAAAGATTATATTAAACCAGAGGGAAGGGCAATATACAAACCACTGTTAACCAAAAAAGTCACTGACTTCCAACGGATTTACACGGAATTGTTTTTGTGAATTCTTTTATCTCCATTTTAAACCCTGAGGTCACACAGGAATGTCTATTTTGTTTGCAGAGAGAGACTGTTTTTCATGCAGGAAAAACAAAGTGGCACAAAACACAGACTGCGATGCCATAAGAGTTCTCTCCAGACTAATTAAATCAAGAATTCTGATTGATTTGAACTTTTACAGGAGTATGGGGGACTTGGAGATGTTCAAGGCAGTGTGGTGTTGTGAGGAGGCTCTGTGCTCTGTAGTGGAGAGAGAGCTTTGTTTTGCACCTGCATTAGGCTGATAATGTTCATAACAACTGTTCATTGTTATGTGTTGACTAAATTAGCCTATTTATTTATTTATTCATGTTTTTTTAATGCTCCTTTAAATATTTATTTATTTATGTATTGAGCCACCCTGATTTTATTGTGTATAATGTGACTTTTGCAAAATAAAGGATTGTAAAAGTAAAAATATCTCTCTCTTAAATAAAACATTTAACAGGTGGGGAAAAAATTCAAGTAAAATTATAATTAGCCTAATTAATTCATGAATGAAAATGCATTCCTTATTATGGCTTCCTATTTGTTATTTTTATTTTATTATGGCTTCTTATTTCTTATTTCAAATTAATTCCCGAATCGATTCTAAATGCTTTACTTGAGAGGACGTGAATATTATCTGTAATTCGCGTCTCGTCCTGATGATGTCGCCATCATTCATGTTTTGAATTTTGAGTTTGAAGTTTCAAGTTGTTAATGAATTTCTCTGTTTCACATTTACAATATTTATTTATTTATTTACAGTAGTGTGCATTTTGTGCTTACCTTGTGTGCATTGTATGCACATATTTATGATTTCTTGTTACAATGTTTGGTACTCAATTTAAAAAGTAATTAAACATAATTGTGTGGGCCTTATTGTTAAAGTGTCTATTTCAGTAATATAGCTAAGTAGGAGGGTTTCAGTTATCAGCATTTATATTAAAACATGGATTCCACGTCTGCAAAATGAACATTTTGAAAGAAATATTGATAACTAATCGATATTGAATCGAATCGAACAGAAACCATATAAATAAGAATCGAATCGAATCACCAAATTGGTCGCAATAGCCATCCCTAGAATGTAGTAATCAGCACTGCGCTGTATCTTTCAGAGATTCAGGCCACTGGACAGATGAGAATTGCTTAGCCACATTCCCTTTTATCTGCTATAACAGTGAGTTCATCTAATCATTCTTGGCTCATTGGTTATTACAAAAAGATTTATCCAATATAACAAATCAAACCTCAAATAAATATGTATTTACCAGTAAAAGGTTAGTTTTTTTCTTCATATAGTTTACTCTGAAAGTATCGCATCTGCAAGGCCAATTCTTTTGTTTTTGCCATACACTATGAAAAAAATTGTGATAAATCAGTGAAAGGAAATTCTCTTATATCATGTACTCTTATATTATGAACTGTATTAAGACACCTTGGATATGGGGAATACTGGGTTATAGTTTCTGTTTGTGTGTCTCTGTGCTATCAAATACCTATGATGAATGTATATATTTAATTACCTCTTTAAATAAGGTGATCAACTGCTATCCTTGATTACATTATTATATATTTCTTTGTCAACATGACACAGGACTTATTTTGTATTATGACTATGGGCTGTGTGTTTTGTTTAAATCTGTCTGACACCTGGACAAGTAGAAACCGTCCACGCACTGCTTCTTATCAATGTGTATAAATACTTCTGTTTTGAATGAATAAACCAGAAGTCTCCGTGAACATTCACATGTGTCAGTGTGTGTGTTCATTCGGACTCTCCAGGCCTTAACTCTGCGGTAAACCACACTTTCTAGCTCATAGCAGCACCGAACTAAAAGTTAATAGAAGTAATGGTAGAACAGGCTGATAGGGCTGGCGGAGGTCTGGAAGACGTAGTCTGAGATTTGGAGATTGTTGAGATATTCTCATATATGGAACTCTAACAATCAGAATTTCTGTATTAATGTCCAGAAATTTAGATGTGTTAAACAACTTAGAATCATTGGTGGCAGAACACCTCAATCTTTAGTCTTAAAGTAAATTAAAGCAAATGATACTTAACCCTTGTGCATCCTTATTGACAATTTTATCTTTTTCTTTTTTTTTTTTTTTTATCATTTTGTCTGTGTTAATGCAAACAGCATACGTATGTATGGTAGTTATGATCAGAACTGATGCAGGTAACAAAAAAAAAAATTAAGTCCCTATACTGTCCCTATTCAAATAAACTTATAAATAAATAAAATTAATATAGAGCAGTGAGGGACAACAGACTGTATGTTCAGATGTCAAGTATAGGAGTTATAGCTGGCAATTTACATGCAATGATCACCTAATAACCTAGTCTACAAATATAATGGTTTCACAGTAGCACTGTATTAATTTATTAATAAAAAAAACATTAAAATGATAACATTACAAGACAAAAGATCACAATATTTTGAGAATAGTCATAATACTGTGACAAACAGGACCACATTAGAGCAACATTAATGTCCCAGTCCTACCACATTTAGAGGAAAGGACAGAGAGAAGCTGCTGTAATTAATCTTGTTTTCCAGGATTCCTGCCTTGTCATTAACATGCTGGTTAGACTGAACAACTTAGTGATTAATGTAACTGGGGGTATTCATTCCTGTCAATGATGCATAGACATAAGTCAAACCTTTATGTGGGTAAACACTACAGATAACATACTATAGTGTACTTGTATTAGGGCTTGACCAATATTTTCATCCTCTCCTATAATCTTTTACAATCACGAAACCAGATGTGAAGCTTATTAAGGAGAAGTTGGTTAAGGACGTCTCTTATGAGTTAGGTAATAATGCACAAGCACTGTCCTGAGACTGTTAGATACAGTATACTATCATGTGCCAGATCTTTTCAACCTTAACTTGGCTTGGAGGGTTTAAAGTTGATTGACACCTTCATTGTGGTGTTCAGTAACCAGTCTTACTGCATCTTACTAAAGCCCTTCCCACATGCTGTCAATGCTAGTACTCAGAATTCTTATTTAATCTAGCTGGAACAAAAAGAATTGGCAGAAACCTACAAACAGGAGACGAGAGCAAAGATCCATGAGGTAGTATTTGAATAAAGACTTACATTACTGTTCCATCACCAGAATGAATGATTTTAGCAATCTGGCTGTAAAGACTTGTATGTTTTTATTAGTCATACTTTCTTTTCTAATATTCTTCCAGGAACCATGCTTCAACTGTTGCTACTCTTTGGTAAGTTTATGTTTTGTGTTATTTTATATAAAAGAATTATATATTTTTATATATTTTCTATGCTTATATATGAAGACTGTCTTTAATATAAGATTATATATTTTATATAAGAAGTCTCCAAATCAGATCAATTTAATTTAATCATCATCATCATCACCATCATCATCATTATAATCACAATCATAATCATAATTATACTCTAAAAGATCAACTTTATTCGTGTACTTTATAGCCTTCATAAAAAAAAATTTGCAAGCTGATTTACTAGCAAGGTATATGGAATATGATGCCATATAAATCAATTTTGAATTAATTATTTTAATGATTATATCTAATTCTCCCTATGCCAAATGTGATATTTTTACATGTAGAGTGGACTCAGAAAAAAACTCAAAAACTCCACATTCTCTTTGGATATCAATATTGGCACTCAAATATAGTATTGTTACTTTGTGTTGCCTGTGCATAGTCTGTGTCCTTGTCATTTCTGCTGTTTATTGTACTTCTGCACCAGAAGAATTTTTTAAGTTCTCTCTCTCTCTCTCTCTCTCTCTCTCTCTCTCTCTCTCTCTCTCTCAATTCAATGCAATTAAAAGTACTTCACTGGCATGATCGTTTACATACAATATTGCCAAAGCATCAATATAGATAAGAAAGGAGAATAAAAAAAACACAATCATAATAATAGAATAAAATAAAATAAAAATGAGAATACGAATAATAATAAAAATAGAATAAAAAATATAAATAATTTCAAAAATAAGTTAAAAAAAAAACGAAAAAAATGAAAATGAAAAATAAAATGACTGCAGCAGGTGCGTAACCAGAAGCACCTGCATTTGGTTTGTTTCTGATAGGTTGGAAAACTGTGGTAAGAGCTTAGAGAATTTTTCAAAGTATTTTTCTCTTGTATCAGGAACGGTATTACAGTGAAGGAGAAAGTGTGCCTCTGTCTCAACCTCACCAGTCTTACAGTGACAGACTCTTTCTTCCTTTGGAAGCCACGTTTGCTTGTGTCTGCTTTTCTCTATGGCTAGGCCGTGATCATTGAGTCCGTATTTTGTAAGGATCTGTCTCTGTTTTGTATCTCTAACACTGACGAGGTATTCAGCAAGCTCATACTTTCAGTTTAGGGCCCGATAACATTCTAGTTTTCTTATCTCTCTCTCTCTCTCTCTCTCTCTCTCTCTCTCTCTCTCTAACTATATATCTCTCTGCCTCTATGCCAGGAATATGTAATATAACAGGTTTACAACAGGTTTTAATTCACAATGGCTTTGTTTTTATTACATAGTCTGCATTCTTTTTTAAGTTGAAGTGTGGGAAAAGTGTACACTGCTTGGCTGAGAAAATAATTTCTGAAATTATGCTGCTAACAGTTTGTACAGCATTTCTTTGCCTGAGCTTCACAGACTGTTGCAACAGCAGTCTGTCCCTGCTGACGGCTTCCTTTAAAACTTCCATATGAGCATGGTGCTCAATCAGTGTTAAACAAATGTCAACTTTATAATCAATATCTATATCTTGAACACACACACACACACACACACACACACACACACACGTGAAAAAAAAATAGATATCTGTTATGACAGAGTATGAAAGCTGACCTCAGGTATTGAGACAAATAGCTAGCATCAACCAGTATGAAATACTAAGCAATGATTACAACCTTTATTATTCATATTGCATCAAACACCATTTAATTCAATGATATATGGATATGGAGTGTGCCCAGTGACACTAACTAGCTACCTAGTTACTTCCCAAAACAAACTGAACAGATAGCTTTGGAGAGAGCCCTCTCTGTAACTGCTGCTTTTTTACGGATTGTTGTTTTACATTTAAATAATGCTAACTGCCTCACACGAAGAGTGGATTACAAATGTAAAAGCAAATTGTCTTTGTTATGGCATACCCTGTACAAAGCATGTTCATTTTTACTTGGTGCATTAAATTAACTGTACAGTAAAATCACATCACAGCTGATTTTCCTCACTGTGGCAGTAGCGTCAGTATCTTTAGCTGCTTCTTAGTAGCTTGTACTGTACAATGAAGAAAAAACCTCACTGACTTTAGTTAATTCTTGAATTGAGTTACAGTAACACGGTTTTTTTTTTGTGTAAATCCTATACAATTTGATCATGTAATTTCAAAGCCCTGAATAAGACCAAACCCTGCTCTCTCACAGAACTCAGAAATAAAAGCAGACTGTGATATTTACCACTGCACTATTCGACCTCACAAGCTGTAGTCATGTTAATTTAATACGAGAAATGTCATATTTTTATGTAAATTATATTTACTATGGTCTCTTAAAGCTGACAGACCACATAGTAGCTAACTATACTTAGCTGTAGTAACTATAGTTAGCCACTAGAGAGAGTATTTCAGCTATCTCTTAGCTACAATAAATCATGAGGAGCTTGTAGCTTGACAAGTTACACCTGCACAGTAACTTTCCCAACACGGCTCACCAATGGCTATCATGAACAATTAGCACAAGCAGACCTTTTTTGTTCTCCCCACTTTCAATATCATTTTTTTTAAAATCACCTGCAAAACACCCACTGACTACCCACAAGCAATTCTTATTGAAATGAGCACTCTTTATTTGTGATATTAGTAAATCAGAGCCTCAGTGGTAATATATTTCAAGCTACATTCAACGTGCAATAATGTTATTGTGTTTTTAATAGGGTTTTTCAGCCTCGGTGTCTGTCTCCCTCGTCAGTATCACTTCATTAATGAGAATAAGACCTGGGCTGAAGCACAGAGATACTGCAGAGAGAATTATGATGATTTAGCCAGTATTAATAACACTGAAGAGGAACTGGCCCTTACTAACATAACAGACATCTGGAACAACAACCGAACCTGGATTGGACTGTATGATGATCTGAACAGCTGGAAATGGTCTCTGGATGATGATTCTTTCTTCCAGGAAGGAGGGAGAAGCTTTAGAAACTGGTATATACAGAAACCAACGAACTATAATGGAAACAGTTTGTGCGTATATTTATCGGGTTCTTCTGGAGTATGGTATGAGGCCTCTTGTTCTTTGACACTTCCATTCATTTGCTTTGATGGTGAGCACAGCACTTAAATATATTTTATAATTTCATAAGAAATAATTCAAAAATATCTTTAGAAACAAATGAACATAGTAAACTATTTCTCTAAAAGTACAGTTTTACTCTTTTTTTAAAATCGTTTTTTAAAGAGTTTTTAAAGTTGTACATATTGAAACTGTGTTTTAGGTAGTGTGAATGCCAGTGAAAGATATGTCCTGGTTAATCAGAACCTGAACTGGACTGAAGCTCAGAGCTACTGCAGAAAGAATTACACAGACCTGATCAGTGTGAGGAACGAGACTGAGAACCATATGATAAGATCATTATTAACTAATATGAATAATTACTATGGTTCCTTGTGGATTGGTCTGTACAGAACCAGGTCTTGGTCAGATAAAAGCAACTCTTCATTCACCAACTGGAATCCTGGACAACCAGATAATTATGCACAGAATGAATCCTGTACTGCCGTGTCATTTAGTAGTGATAATTATTATTATTATAATTATTATTACTCTTATCTGTATTATGGGAAATGGACAGATGAAAACTGCGGTCAAGCTTTTCCGTTCCTCTGTTACAGCAGTGAGTAGATTTCTGTTTTGGGATTTTAAAAAACCTGTTAAATCACTTTTAATTATGAACTATGAATTATGAACAATGTCACTCTATAGTACCAATAAACTTTTATTAATATTGTTTACACTTATTCAATGCAAACCACATTTTGAGCATTATAACTAACATTGTTAATCTTCTTTAGCAACATTATCATCATCCTCTCATCAGTATCACTTTATTAATGAGAATATGACCTGGACTGAAGCACAGAAATACTGCAGAGAGAATTACACTGACCTGGCTACCATTGATAACATGGAGGAAATGAACACACTCCTTAACACAGTAAATGGCAGCTACTCAGGTTTAGCCTGGATTGGACTGTATGATGATCTGGACAGCTGGAGATGGTCTCTGGATGATGATGCTTTCTACCAGGAGGGAGAGAGAGACTTCAGAGGGTGGGACCAGCAACCTGATAACAACAATGCGCGAGAACTGTGTGTTTATATTAGATCTGATGGAACATGGTTTGATGGAAACTGTGACACATATTTACCTTTTGTTTGCTATGATGGTGAGAACATATAATGAGCATATGAGAATAAACAGTATGATTTTCAGTTTAGGTTTTATTGATCAAATGTATCCTTTCATTATTAGTAATATTATTATTATTATTATTATTATTATTATTATTATTATTATTGCTGTTGTTATTATTATTATTATTATCATAAAGTTTGATTCTGTGTATGTGTTATGGGACACATTAATCTTTTCAGGAAAAAATGGAACGGACGATTATAGGTGGATTTTGTCTTACATGCCCTGGAGACAAGCTCAGGATTACTGCAGAGAGCATTACACAGACCTGGCCAGTGTGAGAAACCAAACAGATAATCAAAGAATCCTCAACCTCACCGGTGGCAATGATGCTTGGATTGGTCTATACAGAACCAGACTCTGGTCAGATAAACAGGAATCCACATATGAAAACTGGAGAACATACACCCCGTATATACCTGCACAGCCAGACAATGGTGTATATGCTCCATGGGAATACGGTAATCAGCACTGCACTGCTATATCATTCAGTGACTCAGGCTACTGGACAGATGAGAACTGCTTCACCACATTCCCTTTTATCTGCTATAACAGTGAGTTCATCTAATTGTCCTTTACTCATTGATTATTGCAACACATGAAGAGATTTATCCAGTCTACCCAATTAAATGTCATAGAAACAAGTATTTATCAGTTTTTGTATTTTATTTATTTAATTAAATTTGACAAATTTCTTTAATGCTAAAAAGGATCAAACAACTGAGGATTTCATTGCATTTGAAAAAACCTATAAGAAACTTAGTGACAGCTTATTTCCATACCTGGGCTCAATTTGAATTAATCCATAACTTTCCACAGGAATGTTCAAATTGATTTAAATTCATAAGAATTCACAATTGACAATAAAACTTCATGAATTTACTTTGTATTTCTTTGACCCATTACAGGTAGTCCAGTTAAGGAAATTTTTTTTTAATTTATTAAGACACTTCCTAAATTTGTAAGGTTTGGCTGCAACCTTAGGACTTTGCTTGTATTAAAAGCATATTCAAAATAATGAACAGTTACGGCTATCTTACAGCAAGTTGTTCACATAAGTTTGTTTCATATTCTACATTATATAGTTCATGGTACATCCTTATTCTGCTTCATCAAGAATGTTTTGCAGCATGTCTTTTCTCTCAAGGCAGACCAGATGCCTTCTCAGTAAGTTTAAGCTCACACCTTTATGTCATGAAGCACCACTGGGCTCAGCTTTTAATTGTATATGACAGTAAGGATGTGATTGTATACAGTGATTAGGTTTACGTTATGTGGAGAGTCCACCATACAAGTCTCTGTGAATGTTTCATTGTTATTCATTATGAAATAAGGCTGAAGTGCAGCAGTACAAACTGAAAATGAAAATAACAAATTAGACCATAACTACTGAAGACTTTTAAAATCAACCCCTGAACCTAACCGCTATATTTCATACTTTAGTCCCCATACCACACAATAAATTACAAAGACATGTCATTAAACCAAATTGTCATTAGATTTATATTAAATTGTGTCTGTAACAAAGAACGTTCAAGCGATAAAGATAAAACTGATGAGAACATACTCTTTTTATAAGTGAATCCCAACTTCCCAAGCATGACACACATCATAATGTACTGTGGGAACAAGAGGCATGGAATAAAGGAATCTAGACTGTATTCAAAAAAGAAAAAAAAAGATGCCAGTAATATATTTGATGTACACACTTTACCAGCGGTGTCTGATTGGACTGAACAATGTTACACTGAGGTCAAAGATTAAATAAAGCAATGCAAGGGTCAGTGTTTTGCATAAAACAGTATATCAGTGATCCAACCTGGAGATGAATTCCTACATGCTAACGTATATAGTGACAGACTCTAATTCTAATAAAGCAGAAAAAAAGCTCACTGTCCATGTGACAAAAAATACACAAGGTCCCAATTCTATTCATGCTATATGGCAGGTGGAAATCTGGCTGGCTTGAACAGTCTGTGCCATGACATGAAAAGTATTTAAGAAGCTGGCAGGATCTCATAGACAGTACACACTGTCCCTGGCTGTAATATTTGCTGTTTGGTACAGCTCAGTTGTCCCGAACCCAATCACTCCAAGCTATTACACGTAATGAATTGAGAGAAGCATAGAAAATTAGTAACTGTGAGTAAAATGTAAGTTTAATTAATAAATAATGTCATAGCTATTACATATAACCTTTACACATCATAAGGCTAACCAGTCCTACCACATTTAGAGGAAAGTACTGGAAGTGTCACGATTTCCCCTCGTGGCACACTGTTTGGCACAAAGTATTGAGTGTTATCACCGTGCTATCACCGTGTTATCAAGTCCTTGTAACTTGTTCCTTGTTCCTTGTTCGACCTATTGCTTGTTTTTGGCCATGCTATTGTCTTACGTTTTGGATTTGTCTGCCTGTCTCTACTCTATAAAGCTCGTATCTGCATTTGCATCCGTCTCAACCACCATTACGTGACAGAATACTTTGCCGTAACATGGATGCAGCAGATGCCATTCAGCATCCCTGTCCAGCTAAAGACAGTTAAAGACATTGCTCCGCCTCCTGGTGCGGCCTACAGCTCTGCTTTTCTTCTCTGCTCTGCATCGGACGTCACTATCCCAGGCTCCGCTTCAGACATCGCTCCGCCTTCCTACTCCACCGAGGACGTCACTCCCCATTAGGCTCCACTTTGAGCTTCGTTCCCCCTGTTGTGCTGCGTGGAAGCCATCGCTCTGTGCTCACGTCATCTTACTGCGGTGCTGAAGAGACCGCCCCACAACTAACAAAGGTTAATTGAGACCTTCATTTTGATGTTCAGTAACCAGTCTTACTGCATCTTACTAAAGCCCTTCCCACATGCTGTCAACACCAGTGCTCAGAATTCTTATTTAATCTAGCTGGAACAAAAAGAATTGGCAGAAACCTACGAACAGGAGACGAGAGCAAAGATCCATGAGGTAGTATTTGAATAAAGACTTACATTACTGTTCCATCACCAGAATGAATGATTTTAGCAATCTGGCTGTAAAGACTCAGTTTCATAATTCATGTAATGCATGATTTCCTTGAATGTTTTTATTAGTTATACTTTCTTTTCTAATATTCTTCCAGGAGCCATGCTTCAACTGTTGCTACTCTTTGGTAAGTTGGATGTTTCGTGTTATTTTATATCAAATAAAATGTATATTTTCATATATTTTCTATGCTTTTATATGAAGACTGTCATTAATGTAAGATTATATATTTTCTATATTAAGACTCCAAATCAGATCAATTGAATTTAATAATAATAATAATAATAATAATAATAATAATAATCACAATCATAATAATAATTTAAGAGATAAACTTTACTCTTGTACTATCTGGTGCTGATTTGTGAAAAGGACTTTATAGCCTTCATTAAAAAAAAACTTGCAAGCTGATTTAGCAGCAATGTAAATGGAATATAACGCCATGTAAATTAATTTTGAATGAATTATTTTTAATGATTATGTCTAATTCTCCTCATGCCAAATGTGATATTTTCATATATAGAGTAGACTCTGAAAAAATCAAAATAAAAACTCCACATTCTCTTTGGATATCAATATTGGCACTCAAATATAGTATTGTTACTTTGTGTTGCCTGTGCGTAGTCTGTGTCCTTGTAATTCCTGTTGTTTACTGTACTGCTGCACGAGAAGAAGTTGCACCAGAAGTTCTCTTGCTCTCTCTCTCTCTCTCTCTATCTCTCCCTGCTTTATTGGCATGATTGTTTACATACAATTTTGCCAAAGCAAGGAGAATTTAAAACAATAATAAGAACAATAATAATAATAGAATAATAGAAGAAAATGAAAATGTAAATCGGTATAATAATAAAAAAAAGAATTTTAAAAAATAGCAATAATACAAAAATAAATAAATAAATAAATTGTTAAAAAAAATTGAAATATAAAGTGAGAAAATGTAAGGTGGCAGTGTAGGACACAAATTTACAATAATTATGTACATTAATGCCATAAAAAGAAATAAATACAATAAGGTAAATTAGAAATGAGAAAATAAGCAGTATGTTGAGTGTGTATGATTGTCTGGTGAAATGTGATCAGAGCAGTAGTTGGTTTCTGAGCATGCGCAGCTCAGAGATGAATTTTGCTGCAGCAAGTGTGTAACTCCGCCCCCAGAAGCACCTGCATTTGGTTTGTTTCTGATAGGTTGGAAAACTGTGGTAAGAGCTTAGAGAATTTTTCAAAGTATTTTTCTCTTGTGTTAGGAACGGTATTACAGTGAAGGAGAAAGTGTGCCTCTGTCTCAACCTCACCATTCTTACAGTGACAGACTCTTTCTTCCTTTGGAAGCCACATTTGCTTGTGTCTGCTTTTCTCTACGGCTAGGCCGTGATCACTGTGCCCGTATTTTGTAGGGATCTGTCTCTGTTTTGTATCTCTGATGCTGATGAGATATTCAGTCAGCTCATACTTTCAGTTTAGGGCCCGATAACATTCCAGTTTTCTTAACTCTCTTATCAGACATAGTCTTCATTCTTTTTTAAGTTGAAGTGTGGGAAAAGTGTACACTGCTTGGCTGATTACAACGATTTATTATTCATATTGCATCAAACACCATTTAATTCAATGATATATGGATATGGAGTGTGCCCAGTGACACTAACTAGCTACCTAGTTACTTCCCAAAACAAACTGAACAGATAGCTTTGGAGAGAGTCCTCCCTGTAACTTTAGATTTTTTGAGGATTGTTGTTTTACATTTAAGTAATGCTAACTGCCTCTCACGAAGAGTGGATTACAAATAGAAAAGCAAATTGTCTTTGTTATGGCATACCCTGTACAAAGCATGTTCATTTTTACTTGGTGCATTAAATTAACTGTACAGTAAAATCACATCACAGCTGATTTTCCTCACTGTGACAGTAGCGTCAGTATCTTTAGCTGCTTCTTAGTAGCTTGTACTGCACAATGAAGACAAAACCTCACTGACTTTAGTTAATTCTTGAATTGAGTTACAGTAACACGGTTTGCTTTTGTACATCCAACACAATTTGATCATGTAATTTCAAAGCCCTGAATAAGACCAAACCCTGCTCTCTCACAGAACTCAGAAATAAAAGCAGACTGCGATATTTACCACTGCACTATTCGACCTCACAAGCTGTAGTCATGTTAATTTAATACGAGAAATGTAATATTTTTATGTAAATTATATGTACTATGTTATTTTAAATCAGACGGACCACATAGTAGCTAACTATACTTAGCTGTAGTAACTATAGTTAGCTACTACAAAGAGCATTTCAGCTATCTCTTAGCTACAATAAATCATGAGGAGCTTGTAGCTTGACAAGTTACACCTGCACAGTAACTTTCCCAACCAATGGCTATCATGAACAATTAGCACAAGCAGACCTCCACAAACAAGCAATTTTGACTGCAAATGAGCACTCTTTATTTGTGATATTAGTAAATCAGGGCCTCAGTGGTAATATATATCAAGCTACATTCAACATGCAATAAGAAAATTTAATTAAAGATTCAGTAAAAGATTCTTACCGACTAGAAAAGCCTTCAAAAGCATTGAGATATCCTCGCTCTGACCATAACAGTAATAATGACTGTAATTATGCTGAATTATGAATGAACATGATTTTCTTAGGTGTAATATTTTATTTGGTGTATTGGGAATTTATACTGCTTATAAGTAATATTTTTAAATGAATGTCAACAAATAAAACTCTGTACTTCTTTGTGTGTGGTGGGATTCATACAAAAGTTTGATATGTTATATTTTCGGCAATAATCGTATCAGCAGTTGGTTGTGTGTGTTAAGGGATACTATCTGACTTTCTTTTATTAATTGTTTTCAGTACTGGGTTTAATGTAGTTTTGGTTGTGTTGATTAAATGTTGATTAAAGACCATTTTAATAAACAAGCACTGAATGAAGGGACGTGTGAAATGTGTTTGAATTGATCTTATGTGTTAAGTTAAGTAACGCTGTTCAAAGGTGTAAATTAGGGATTTAAGTTGTTGAATGTTTTTTTTTTTTCTTTTAAATTAAGAATTTAGATCTGGCACTGTGATGCAGGGGTACCACTGCAGTTTGAGACTGACCTCAGGGTATCAGTGATGTTAAAGGGTCTGTAGTGTTGGTTCACTTAAACTTACATCTAAACTGATGACCCATATAACACTGTAGTCCAGTTAAGGGTGAATATTTTATTATTTTTTAAAAACTTTATAATAGAACGTTTTTCTTTCATTTGTAATGGTTAATGGCTGCTACCTTAGGACCTTGCAGCTGTATTAAAATTTTATTCATAATGTTTAACAGTCCTGGCCCATCTTGAAGCAAGTTGTTGCAAGTTCAAGTTGTGTTTTTGTATTCTAGAAAAAAATATAAATGGTGCATTATGGTGCATTTCTGCTTCATCAAGAATGTTTTGCAGCATGTCTTTTCTCTCAAGGCAGACCAGATGCCTTCTCAGTAAGTTTAAGCTCACACCTTTATGTCATGAAGCACCACTGGGCTCAGCTTTTAATTGTATATGACAGTAAGGATGTGATTGTATACAGTGATTAGGTTTACATTATGTGGAGAGTCCACCATACAAGTCTCTGTGAATGTTTCATTGTTATTCATAATGAAATAAGGCTGAAGTGCAGCAGTACAAATTGAAAATTTGACCCACTGCTAGTGGACTTCTTCTGGGACAAACTACACTGAATCCCTCAAAGTGTCCTTCATCTGCCCAAGGAAGAGTGGGGCAGGGGCTGGTCCACGTAGCCAGCAGAACTGCAACATTTTGACTCCAGTTCATCCAGAGACTCCTCACCGGACCCAGGAGTTTAGTATGGAGAGCAGCAGCCTGTCGCCTGTTACACACGGTAGGAGGACTGGGTTCGGACAGAACTTTGTTTTTAATGGATACAAGAACACTAGACGTTGCTGGATTACCAGTTTTTTATCGTGAGCTTTTTAAAATATGGAAGCCTTTTTAAAAACATAAAGCAAGGGGTGCAGAACGTCACACTGGCTGCTGGAGGAACCCCTGGTTTATGGTGGGCGTTTGGACATCTCTGGTGTGACCACTCCTTCACTATCCAGGGTTCTGGTCTCCTCGGGGACTGTGACACTCCGACAGCTGGTGAACATCACAGGGACAGACCTATCACGGGCAGAGGACTTAGCAGCGCGCCTGGGACTGCGATCCCTATGTGTTGTAAATAAGCTCCTACATCACTGGATGTCCACCCTAACATCAGAGGAGCGTGCGCAGCTGATGGACTACAAACCAAGCGAGACTGGTCCTACAGAGGAAGAACCCTTTCCCTAGCTGGGCATTGCTCCAGACCTAGATGGTTGTGGGCGCCCCCTCCTGGAGTGCAGAGCTGAAATGAACATTGAAACATTGGACATTGTATAAGGCTTGTGTGAAAGTTTTAAATAAGAAAAAACTGAATGGGAGTGTGGACATCTCATGGCAAAATGTACTGGGTTTTAAAGATTATATTAAACCAGAGGGAAGGGCAATATACAAACCACTGTTAACCAAAAAAGTCACTGACTTCCAACGGATTTACACGGAATTGTTTTTGTGAATTCTTTTATCTCCATTTTAAACCCTGAGGTCACACAGGAATGTCTATTTTGTTTGCAGAGAGAGACTGTTTTTCATGCAGGAAAAACAAAGTGGCACAAAACACAGACTGCGATGCCATAAGAGTTCTCTCCAGACTAATTAAATCAAGAATTCTGATTGATTTGAACTTTTACAGGAGTATGGGGGACTTGGAGATGTTCAAGGCAGTGTGGTGTTGTGAGGAGGCTCTGTGCTCTGTAGTGGAGAGAGAGCTTTGTTTTGCACCTGCATTAGGCTGATAATGTTCATAACAACTGTTCATTGTTATGTGTTGACTAAATTAGCCTATTTATTTATTTATTCATGTTTTTTTAATGCTCCTTTAAATATTTATTTATTTATGTATTGAGCCACCCTGATTTTATTGTGTATAATGTGACTTTTGCAAAATAAAGGATTGTAAAAGTAAAAATATCTCTCTCTTAAATAAAACATTTAACAGGTGGGGAAAAAATTCAAGTAAAATTATAATTAGCCTAATTAATTCATGAATGAAAATGCATTCCTTATTATGGCTTCCTATTTGTTATTTTTATTTTATTATGGCTTCTTATTTCTTATTTCAAATTAATTCCCCGAATCGATTCTAAATGCTTTACTTGAGAGGACGTGAATATTATCTGTAATTCGCGTCTCGTCCTGATGATGTCGCCATCATTCATGTTTTGAATTTTGAGTTTGAAGTTTCAAGTTGTTAATGAATTTCTCTGTTTCACATTTACAATATTTATTTATTTATTTACAGTAGTGTGCATTTTGTGCTTACCTTGTGTGCATTGTATGCACATATTTATGATTTCTTGTTACAATGTTTGGTACTCAATTTAAAAAGTAATTAAACATAATTGTGTGGGCCTTATTGTTAAAGTGTCTATTTCAGTAATATAGCTAAGTAGGAGGGTTTCAGTTATCAGCATTTATATTAAAACATGGATTCCACGTCTGCAAAATGAACATTTTGAAAGAAATATTGATAACTAATCGATATTGAATCGAATCGAACAGAAACCATATAAATAAGAATCGAATCGAATCACCAAATTGGTCGCAATAGCCATCCCTAGAATGTAGTAATCAGCACTGCGCTGTATCTTTCAGAGATTCAGGCCACTGGACAGATGAGAATTGCTTAGCCACATTCCCTTTTATCTGCTATAACAGTGAGTTCATCTAATCATTCTTGGCTCATTGGTTATTACAAAAAGATTTATCCAATATAACAAATCAAACCTCAAATAAATATGTATTTACCAGTAAAAGGTTAGTTTTTTTCTTCATATAGTTTACTCTGAAAGTATCGCATCTGCAAGGCCAATTCTTTTGTTTTTGCCATACACTATGAAAAAAATTGTGATAAATCAGTGAAAGGAAATTCTCTTATATCATGTACTCTTATATTATGAACTGTATTAAGACACCTTGGATACGGGGAATACTGGGTTATAGTTTCTGTTTGTGTGTCTCTGTGCTATCAAATACCTATGATGAATGTATATATTTAATTACCTCTTTAAATAAGGTGATCAACTGCTATCCTTGATTACATTATTATATATTTCTTTGTCAACATGACACAGGACTTATTTTGTATTATGACTATGTGCTGTGTGTTTTGTTTAAATCTGTCTGACACCTGGACAAGTAGAAACCGTCCACGCACTGCTTCTTATCAATGTGTATAAATACTTCTGTTTTGAATGAATAAACCAGAAGTCTCCGTGAACATTCACATGTGTCAGTGTGTGTGTTCATTCGGACTCTCCAGGCCTTAACTCTGCGGTAAACCACACTTTCTAGCTCATAGCAGCACCGAACTAAAAGTTAATAGAAGTAATGGTAGAACAGGCTGATAGGGCTGGCGGAGGTCTGGAAGACGTAGTCTGAGATTTGGAGATTGTTGAGATATTCTCATATATGGAACTCTAACAATCAGAATTTCTGTATTAATGTCCAGAAATTTAGATGTGTTAAACAACTTAGAATCATTGGTGGCAGAACACCTCAATCTTTAGTCTTAAAGTAAATTAAAGCAAATGATACTTAACCCTTGTGCATCCTTATTGACAATTTTATCTTTTTCTTTTTTTTTTTTTTTATCATTTTGTCTGTTTTAATGCAAACAGCATAAATTTTGCAAAAGGTAAGTATTTTTATTGTAATTTGAATATTACACCTTCATTTGCTTTCATAAATCTATTTTAAACTAGATACAAAAAATAGTTACACTCAAAAATGTCCCCATTGAAACCCATTCAAACTGCAGTATTTAATCACTGTGATGTTTAAGCATAATATGATGCATTCTGTGTTAATATGCATTTCAAAACATTGAATTAAAAAAAAAAAATTCTGAAATGTGTAGTATTTTCTCAGGTTTAGCCTATGGGGAAAATACATGCTTTTCCTTTTTTTCTGATTCTGCTGTATTATAGAGCACTGCAGACCAACTGAATAAATGATGCAGCTATAATTGTGTGGGTGTGTTTGTATGGATATCAGAGATGAGTCAAAGAAGGTTACTGTGCTTTGAAGATTTTTGCATTATGTAAAGAAACCGGCATTTAAAGGGTTCAAATTCTGCAAATGAATGAATGTATGGTAGTTTAAGTCAGTCAAAGTGGGAAAAAAATATTCATATATAATATTTCTATGACAGTTTTTTTACGTGTACTTTTTTTTTCCTCTATGGACCTATGTGTAACTTTTTTTTATTGACGCACAAGGGTTAATATTTGGGTGCGTATCCCTTGCTTGTAATTACTGCATCAAGCAAGTGATGTACTGACATCACCAAACTGTTGCATTCTTCTTCTTTTCCATGCTTGTACCACAGCTTCTTTCAGTTGTTGCAAACTCTACAGGCAAGGACGCCATGTTCAGCAACTAGCCTCAATCTAGCAACAGGGACAAATAAATGACCCGAGTTCAAATGGTAAATAAACTGATCTGTTGGAGCAAAGAGCCTTTTCTGTAAAGGGGTCCCAACTCTGGAGACTGTATGTTCAGATGTCAAGTATTGGAGTTATAGTTGGAAATTTACATGCGATGATCACCTAATAACCTTGTCTACAAATATAATGGTTTCACAGTAGCACTGTATTAATTTATAATAATAAAAACCATTAAAGTTATAATATTACAAGAAAAAAAGGTTACAATATTTCGAGAATAGTCATAATACTGTGACAAACAGGACCACATGAAAGCAACATTAATGTCCCAGTCCTACCACATTTAGAGGAAAGTACAGGAAGAGGCTGCTATAATTAATCTTGTTTTCCAGGATTCCTGCCTTGACATTAACATGCTGGTTAGGCAGAACTACTTAGTGATTAATATAACTGGGGGTTTTCATTCCTGTCAATGATGCATAGACATAAGTCGAACCTTTATGTGGGTAAACACTACAGATAACATACTATACTGTACTTGTACTTAGGGATTGATCAATATTTTCATCCTCTCCTATAATCTTTTACAATCACTAAACCAGATGTGAAGCTAATGTTGTGGATAAAAATGACATGAAATATACACGAGGGAGACCTAGTATGAGTAATATGTAATTTTATTTAAAATTCACAGGACTGGTTGGATTCACACTTTAAGATCTTTAAGAGTAACACACTATGGTTTATTAGTCACAGAGAAATATAAGATCTGAGGAGGGCAGGCTGAGAAACACACACACTCTCATACAGTCAAGGGCAGGCGTGCAGACATAACACACACAAAGGCCCCGACGCACACACATAACATTATGAGATAACAAAATGAGAGTAAGGTCTCTCTAAAATTGTTTTCTCTCTCTCCCACTTTCAATCCTAATGGTAGTCAGAAAGTCTTCTTTCAAAACATCATGGTAAATTTGATAAGCCTTTTTTTAAACATCATGGTAATGTAGATGAGCTCTTTTTAACCCTATTGGTATTGAAATCATAGTCTTTCTAAAATATATTGGTTATCTACTATGTAAGTACAGTATAAATACTGGAGCTTGAGCTCCAGGTGTCAGATCACTTCTGAGAATTCTCATTGGTGTGGATCTCGTGAGGTGGAAATAAAATCTGGACCCTTGCTTCTTCTCACTCACGGCTGGTGTCTTTTTTCTATCTCCAACTGGGTTTACAGATGTGAGTATTTGCTTCTATGTTGAATTTTAAGTGTCTTTGGGTAATAGGCTAAATTTGGAGAAGTTGGTTAAAGACGTCTCTTATGAGTTAGGTAATAATGCACAAGCACTGTCCTGAGACTGTTATATACAGTATACTATCATGTGTCAGATATTTTTAACCTTAATTTGGCTTGGAGGGTTTAAAGTTGATTGACACCTTCATTGTGATGTTCAGTAACTAGTCTTACTGCATCTTTCTAAAGCCCTTCCCACATGCTGTCAACACCAGTGCTCAGAATTCTTATTTAATCTAGCTGGAACAAAAAGAATTGGCAGAAACCTACGAACAGGAGACGAGAGCAAAGATCCATGAGGTAGTATTTGAATAAAGACTTACATTACTGTTCCATCACCAGAATGAATGATTTTAGCAATCTGGCTGTAAAGACTCAGTTTCATAATTCATGTAATGCATGATTTCCTTGTAAGTTTTTATTAGTCATACTTTCTTTTCTAATATTCTTCCAGGAGTCATGCTTCAACTGTTGCTACTCTTTGGTAAGTTTATGTTTTGTGTTATTTTATATAAAAGAAAATATGTTTTTATATATTTTCTGTGCTTATATATCAAGACTGTCTTAATATAAGATTATATATTTTCTATAAAAAGACTCCAAATCAGATCAATTGAATTTAATAATAATCATCATCATCATCATCATCATCAATTATACTTTAAAAGTTAAACTTTATTCGTGTACTTTATAGCCTTCATTAAAAAAAAAAACTTGCAAGCTGATTTACTAGCAAGGTATATGGCATATAATGCCATATAAATCAATTTTGAATGAATTATTTTAATGGATTTGTCTAATTCTCCCGATCCCAAATGTGATATTTTTACATGTAGAGTGGACTCAGAAAAAAATCCAAAAACTCAACATTCTCTTTGGATATCAATATTGGCACTCAAATATAGTATTGTTACTTTGTGTTGCCTGTGCATAGTCTGTGTCCTTGTCATTTCTGCTGTTTATTGTACTTCTGCACCAGAAGAATTTTTTTTTAAGTTCTCTCTCTCTCGCTTTCTCTCTCTCTCTCTCTCTCTCTCTCTCTCTCTCTCTCTCAATTCAGTGCAATTAAAAGTACTTCACTGGCATGATCATTTACATACAATATTGCCAAAGCATCAATATAGATAAGAAAGGAGAATAAAAAAAACACAATCATAATAATAGAATAAAATAAAATTAAAATGATAATAGGAATAATGATAAAAATAGAATAAAAAAATAGAAATAATTACAAAAATAAGTAAAGAAAAAAATGAAAATGAAAAATAAAATGACCAAATGTAAGGTAGCAGTGTAGGACAAAATGTTACAATAATTATGTACATTAATGCTATAAAATTAAATAAATACAATAAGGTAAATTAGAAATGAGAAAATAAGCAGTATGTTGAGTGTGTATGATTGTCTGGTGAAATGTGATCAGAGCAGTAGTTGGTTTCTGAGCATGCGCAGCTCAGAGATGAATTTTGCTGCAGCAAGTGTGTAACTCCGCCCCCAGAAGCACCTGCATTTGGTTTGTTTCTGATAGGTTGGAAAACTGTGGTAAGAGCTTAGAGAATTTTTCAAAGTATTTTTCTCTTGTGTTAGGAACGGTATTACAGTAAAGGAGAAAGTGTGCCTCTGTCTCAACCGCACCAGTCTTACAGTGACAGCACACTCTTTCTTCCTTTGGAAGCCATGTTTGCTTGTGTCTGCTTTTCTCTATGGCTAGGCCATGATCATTGAGTCTGTATTTTGAAAGGATCTGTCTCTGTTTTGTATCTCTGACACTGACGAGGTATTCAGCAAGCTCATACTTTCAGTTTAGGGCCCGATAACATTCTAGTTTTCTTCTCTCTCTCTCTCTCTCTCTCTCTCTCTCTCTCTCTCTCGCTCTCTCTCAGACTATCTATATGTTTGCCTATATGCCAAGAAAATGTAATATAACAGGTTTACAACAGGTTTTAGTTCACAGTGGCTTTGTTTTCATTACACAGTCTGCATTCTATTTTAAGTTGAAGTGTGGGAGAAGTGTATGCTGCTTGGATGAGAAAATAATTTCTGAAATTCTCGCAGATGCTGCTAACAGTTTGTACAGCATTTCTTTGCCTGAGCTTCACAGACTGTTGCAACAGCAGTCTGTCCCTGCTGACGGCTTGCATTCAAACTTCCATATGAGCATGGTGCTCAAGCAGTGTTAAACAAATGTCAACTTGATTATCAATATCTATATCTTGAACACACACACACACACGAAAAAAATAGATATCTGTTATGACAGAGTATGAAAGCTGACCTCAGGTATTGGGACAAATAGCTAGCATCAACCAGTATGAAATACTAAGCAATGATTACAACCTTTATTATTCATATTGCATCAAACACCATTTAATTCAATGATATATGGATATGGAGTGTGCCCAGTGACACTAACTAGCTACCTAGTTACTTCCCAAAACAAACTGAACAGATAGCTTTGGAGAGAGCCCTCTCTGTAACTGCTGCTTTTTTACGGATTGTTGTTTTACATTTAAATAATGCTAACTGCCTCTCACGAAGAGTGGATTACAAATGTAAAAGCAAATTGTCTTTGTTATGGCATACCCTGTACAAAGCATGTTCATTTTTACTTGGTGCATTAAATTAACTGTACAGTAAAATCACATCACAGCTGATTTTCCTCACTGTGACAAAGTAGCATCAGTATCTTTTTTTTTTATTGATTTTGTACATCCAACACAATTTGGTCATGTAATTTCAAAGCCCTGAATAAGACCAAACCCTGCTCTCTCACAGAACTCAGAAATAAAAGCAGACTGCACATTTACCACTGCACTATTCTACCTCACAAGCTGTAGTCATGTTAATTTAATACGAGAAATGTTATATTTTTATGTAAATTATATGTACTATGTTCTCTTAAAGCTGACAGACCACGTAGTAGCTAACTATAGTTAGCTGAAGTAACTATAGTTAGCTACTACAAAGAGTATTTCAGCTATCTCTTAGCTACAGTAAATCATGAACAACTTGTAGCTTGACAATTTACAACTGCACAGTAACTTTCCCAACACGGCTCATCAATGGCTATCATTGAACAATTAGCACAAGCAGACCTTTTTTGTTTCCCCACTTTTGAGGATGATTTTTTAAAATCACCTGCAAAAGACCCACTGACTACATACAAGCAATTTGATTTGATTGAAATGAGCATTCTTTATTTGTGATATTAGTAAATCAGGGCCTCAGTGGTAATATATTTCAAACTACATTCAACATGCAATAATGTTATTGTGTTTTTAATAGGGTTTTTCAGCCTCGGTGTCTGTCTCCTTCGTTAGTATCACTTCATTAATGAGAATAAGACCTGGGCTGAAGCACAGAGATACTGCAGGGAGAATTATGATGCTTTAGCCATTATTAATAACACTGAAGAGGAACTGGCCCTTACTAACTTAGTAGACATGTGGAACAACAACTGAACCTGGATTGGACTGTATGATGATTTGAACAGCTAGAAATGGTGTCTGGATAATGATTCTTTTTACAAGGAAGGAGAGAGAAGCTTTAGAAACTGGTTTATAGAGAAACCCCGAATCAATTCTAAATGCGCGTGCTTTTCTTGAGAGGATGTGAATATTGTCTGTAGTTCGCCTCTCGTCCTGAAGATGTCGCCATCTTTCATGTTTTGAATTTTGAAAACGTATTTATTTCTTAAACGTGTTTCAAGTTGTTAATGAATTTCTCTGTTTCACATTTACAAAAATTTTTTTTTTTTTTACAGTAATGTGCAGTGCGCAGTTTGTGCTTACCTTGTGTGCATTGTATGCACATATTTATGATTTCTTGTTACAATGTTTGGTACTCAAAGTAAAAAGTAATTAAAGATAATTGTGTGGACCCTATTGTTAAAGTAAGTGTGTATTTCAGTAATATAGCTAAGTAGGAGGGTTTCAGTTACCAGCATTCATATTAAAACATGGATTCCATGTCTGCAAAATTAACATTTTAAATGAAATATTGATAACTAATCGAAATTGAATCGAATCAACAACATGTGTTTACCAGTAAAAGATTTTTTTTTTCTTCATATAGTTTATTGGAACTGCAAGGCCAATTCTTTTGTTTTTGCTATACACTATGAAAAACGCTATGACATTTCAGATTGTGAGCAAAAGATTAATATTCAAGTTCAACTTCAAGTTCAAGTGGTTTTATTGTCATTGCAACCATATAACGTTCCTCTAGGACCATGGTGCTACATAAAACAACACACTAACCACATGAGACGACACAAAACTAAATAAGATCTACAAACATTCTACATAAAGTGCACGTGCAGACGTGTGTTAACAATGCAGGACAGTACAGTAACTACTAAAACAGGACAATAGGCACAGTAAGTGAGAGTGTAGCTCCGAACAGTACACAGTTTTAGTGTGGAAGTGTCTGATATAACAGGTAGTGCAGAAGATAGGTGCCAAGGAGTAACAATATAATTTGAAAATTATATAAATGTAAACATAACATGCTATGATTGAGTATTCAGCCGATTAGCTTATACCAAACACGGACATATCCGTTTTGTGGTAGTAGCCAGGTAAAGTGTATATAAAGTGTATATTGTGACAATAAATTAGATACTAATTTTTTTCATAATATAGTAGCAGCAAAAAATGCGACAGTGTCAATGCAGGAATGTGTAAATATTTCAATGAGATTGGGATGGTGTTCAGTTCAGAGTGTGTGTTGTGTGTGTGTGTATCAGTCCAGTCTCTGAGACAATAGCTCAGAGATAGCTCTGAGATTGCTCTGAGACGATAGCTCAAAATTTCTGCATTCATTTCCAGAAATTTACATCTACAGGTGTTAAACAACTTAGAACATGGAATCATTGGTGGCAGAACATCTCAATTTTTTTGTATTAAAGTAAATAACACTTAACCCTTGTGCATATTTTTAGTACATTTTTGTCTTTTTAATTTTTTTTTATCATTTTGTCTGTGTTAATGCAAACAGCATAAATTTTGCAAAAGGTGTGTATTTTTATTGGAATTTGAATATTTCACTCTCATTTGCTTTCATAGATTTTAAACTAGGTACACAAAATCGTTACACTCAAAAATGAAACCCCATTGAAACCCATTCAAATGCCAATATTTAATCCCAGTGACGTTTAAGCATAAAATCATGCATTCTGGGTTAATAGGCTTTTAATTTGCTAAAAAATTCTGAGCCATTAGTGTCCCAGTCCTACCACATTTAGAGGAAAGTACAGGGAGAGGCTGCTATAATTAATCTGGTTTTACAGGATTCCCCCCTTGACATTAACATACTGGTTAGGCAGAACAATTTAGTGATTAATGTAACTGGGGGTATTAATTTCTGCCAATGATGCATAGACATAACACAAACCTTTATGTGAGTAAACACTAGAGATAACATACTATACTGTATTTGCACTTAGGGATTGATCAATATTTGCATCCTCTTGTATAATCTTTTAAAATCACTGAAGCAGATGTGACGCTTATTAAGGAGAAGTTGGTTAAAGACGTCTCTTACGAGTTAGATAAGAATGCACAAGCACAGTCCTGAGACTGTCAGATACAGTATACTATCATGTGCCAGATATTTTCAACCTTAATTTGGCTTAATTGACACCTTCATTGTGATGTTCACTAACCAGTCTTACTGCACCTTACTAAAGCCCTTCCCACGTGCCGTCAATACGAGTACTCAGAATTCTTATTTAATCTAGCTGGAACAAAAAGAATTGGCAGAAACCTACGAACAGGAGACGAGAGCAAAGATCCATGAGGTAGTATTTGAATAAAGACTTACATTACTGTTCCATCACCAGAATGAATGATTTTAGCAATCTGGCTGTAAAGAGTCAGTTTCATAATTCATGTAATGCATGATCTGCGATGGATTGGCACCCTGTCCAGGGTGTACCCTGCCTTGTGCCCGATGCTCCCTGGGATAGGCTCCAGGTTAACCCGCCAACCCTGAAAAGGGGTAAGCGGTAGAAGATGGATGGATGGATGGATGGATGGATGGATGGAGGTAATGCATGATTTTTTGCATGATTAGTCATTCTTTCTTTTCTAATATTCTTCCAGGAGCCATGCTTCAACTGTTGCTACTCTTTGGTAAGTTGGATGTTCATATAAAAGAAAATATATATTTTTATATATTTTCTATGCTTATATATGAAGACTGTCTGTATTATAAGATTATATATTTTCTATATTACTCCAAATCAGCTCAATTTAATAATAATAATAATAATAATAATAATAATAATAATAATAATAATAATAATTTAAGAGATAAACTTTACTCTTGTACTAAGTGGTGCTGATTAGGTAAAAAGTAAAAAGGACATTATAGCCTTCATTTAAAGAAAAAAAAAACCTGCAAGCTGATTTACTAGCAAGGTATATGGAATATAATGCCATATAAATCAATTTTGAATTAATTATTTCATTTTAATTTATATTTTATTTAATAATTATGTCTAATTCTCCCCATACCAAATGTGATATTTTTACATGTAAAGTGGACTCAGAAAAAATCCAAAAACACAACATCTGTTTGGATATCAATATTGGCACTCAAATATAGTATTGTTACTTTGTGTTGCCTGTGCGTAGTCTGTGTCCTTGTAATTCCTGTTGTTTATTGTACTTCTGCACCAGAAGAATTTCGTAAAGTTAGGAACAGTATTACAGTGAAAGAAAAAGTGTGCCTCTGTTTCAACCTCACCAGTCTTACAAAAAATGACAGCACACTCTTTCTTCCCTTGGAAGCCATGTTTGCTTGTGTCTGCCTTTCTTTGTTGTCGAAAAACTTTACTGTTTTTCTACCAGACCGATAAAATATAAAACTTTTTGGCTATCTAACACAAGACTAGGCTAGTTTGGTGTCGCTAGCCAAAGGGAGGCACAACTAAGCTATCATTCTATGGGTTTAGCTGCTACAGAGCCATGCAAAGTACATTATCTTTCCCTATGCTCTGTTCATATCATGTTCACGAACTCATATAGACATTCACGCACCTTGTTTTCCTGCCCAGGGTCAGAGGATGTTACTGTTTCAGTTTCAACCCATTTACTGTGTTTTTTTAAATATTGGTGTATATCCATTTTCCCTCACTCTGACTGTGTGAGCTAGCATTTGGCAGAATCGAGAGACTGCCAGCCGATAAGACACGAGTGTTTCTGCGTATTTTCCTGTGAACCATGTCTGATTGGTCTCGCCTCCGTTCACTATACATATAAAATTACAGGCAGTCTTCTTTTACTGACGTTCAGTTACGTAGTGACAAACCACTCCAAGTGGAGAATTATTCTGGGCTAAAAAAAAAAATCTTCAGGGCTACAGCCCCAAATGCCCAGGCCAGGTTACACCCATGCCTGTAGCTGCACCTCAGCTTGTATGAACAAATCTGGAGAATAACAGCTATAAAGGCTATATTGTTCTAGTGATGAAAACAAGACTATCGAACATTCATGGCCGTATTTATTAATGTGTATGAGGTGTGAAAGATTCACATGGCAAATGATACACATTTTGAACCTGTGCAAATTAGCAATAGAAATAATGTCGACATTAAAAAATTTTAGTACCAATTTAATAATACATGCAATTGTGGGTAGCTCATTATCTTTTTTGCTTATGGTTCTGATTAACTAACTATTAGGGTGGTGTGATAGAGCTAGGTCTTGAGTATTTTCTGTTGAATTAATGTTTTTTAAAAAAAATAGATAAATAAAGGCCCTTTCACACTGAGTGCGATCTGATAAAGCAAAGCAAATCGGCAACGAACGGTGCTTTCACACCGAATACGAGACGATCGATCACCTTCGGCTACTTCATGCCTGCACAACAGGTGGCGCTGACTGAGAATGCATTTTACACCTGCACACTAGGTGGCGCAACCCACTATTCAGCTTATTACTTGAGTAAGAGTAATAAAGTATCCAATGAGAAGACTACTCAAGTAGCAAGTTACTAGTTACTTCAGATCTGATTAAAATAAAGGGAAAATCCTGAATCTCAGACTAAATGGAGAACTGGAAGTAAGAACTGTAAAAATCTATTTAAAATTCTGTCTGTTCTGTTCATATGATATAAAACCTGGGTTCAAGATGAAGCAGCATATCCCAGTACTCTGATGGGTACAATATAATAATGACTCTTTATTGGTCACATATACATTGGGGCAAAGTGAAATTCTTTTCTTCACATTCCCCAGCATGTTAGGGTCAGCCATGATATGGCAGAGAGGCTTAAGGACCTTGCTCAAGGGCCCAACAGTGCCAGCTTGGCAGTACTGGGGCTTGAAGCCCTGACCTTCCAATCATTAACCCAAAGCCTTAACCACTAAACCACCACTGTTATTTTCAACACAAAATCTCAAATCAAATGCTGTACTGTAAGACCTGATTATACCTTCTGGATTTACTGCCTGGATATTGAACGACTTGTTAGATATCATAAAACATTGTCTGCATGATGTATATTTGTTTTATGCATCTGCATTTTCTTATGACTGCACTCTATTTAAGTTTAGATATGTCCGTCTAATGAGGGTGTGGGTGAGATTTACATTTTGAATCTGCTAAGGAAGTATGATCCAAAACCCAAGTGGTTAAATGTAGTGAAGACAAAGGCCCAGTCCAGCCTATCAAATGCATTTTCTTCACTTTTGATCTCCATTTGATGAAATCCTTTTGCTCAGGGTGAACAAGTGAATGAACACTTCCTAATCTTCTCACCACTTATATGATAATGAGATTTCCAAACTAATCCTGGTATTATATTATTTCAGCTGGTTTGTGTCTGACATCTGGCATACTGTTTTGAATCCTTCAGGGCTGCGCTCATTCGCTGCACTTCGGACAGTGGCCCGACCCAAATGGCGCACATCTGGTCTCACAGTCCTCATTTGTACAGAAAGTACTAAATTATTATTTTGTTTAAAGATATTATTTTTTTCATTTAGCACAGCCCTTTAGAATCTACATAAGATATTTATATGTTTCCCAGAAGTCAAAACAATAACAATTTACACTGATCATCCTGTTCAATAGTTTACACCCCCTTAGCTCTTAATGCATCATATTGCCTTCTTGAGCATCAGTGAATGTTTGCACCTTTTGTAATAGTTGTGTACGAGTCGCTCAGTCGTCCTCAGTGTGAAACGACGGATTTCAAAATCATATAGTCGCTGTAGGAAAGGGATCAAATATACAGAAGATGCTGGAAAAGCAAAGAATATGTAAACTTATGACCACAACTGTATATGGAGGATGAAAATCCTTCCAGCTTGACCAGTCTCTGCGATAACGTAGCATCTCATACAATCTTACTGAGTAAAGTATAGGTTCACTCAAAAAACTGTTATCAATATAATAGTTTGTGTCTGTGCCTTACATAATGTTTATAGATTTCCATTTCAGTTATTTTAATTAACACCTTCATTGTGATATTTCATTGTGACAAAAAAAAAAGTGAGGCAGGGTCAAAGATAATTGTTTGCTCGCACATTTTGACCAAAGCAACAGCACACCAATTACCAGTGATTACACTGGTGTGTAGTCTATTTTCTTTTCAAGATGAAAGTTGGGGACAGTGTAGGTGCAGAAAATTATTTCAATTATTTCTGAAGTTCTCAGAGAGGGATAGGCTGCCAACTTGTTGCACAGCATTCCTTCACCTCATCCTCAAAACCTATTGCAACAGTAGTCTGTGCCTGCCAAAGGCTTCCATACAAACTTTAATATGAACACGGTGCTGAATCACTCTTAAACAAATGCCCACTTCACTGTCAATGAAGTGAAGATTGTCCTACTGATATAAAATAAACAGGTAGGAGGATTCGTAAGAATGTGACCGTAAACAGTTCTCATTATTGCTAGCTGTCTTGGTATAATAAAAATTCACATTAATAGTTTAAAATGTATGTAATTTGATTACAGTTACTGATGTCAGTAAAATTATGTTACTTGCGTTACAAATTTATTGTTAAGAAAATAATCGTAAGTAAAATGTATTTTTAAAATAAATCACGTTTTGCCCCAAAGTTTTTTTTTCCTTTATCCCCGAATAATTCTCCACTTGGAATGGTTTGTCACTACATAACTGAACGTCAGTAAAAGAAGACCGCCTATAATTTGATATCTTCAGTGAACGGAAGCGAGACCAGTCAGACAGGGTTTACAGGAAAATACGTGGAAATACTCGTGTCTTATTGGTTGACGGCTCTCAATTCTGCCAAACGCTCGCTCACACAGTCAGTGTGAGGAAAAATGGATATTTTTTTAACCAGTAAAGGGGTTGAAACTGAAACACTGATGCTGAGCAGGAAAACAAGCTGTGCAAATGTGAGTTCCAGTTTACGTGAACATGATATGAGCAGAGCATAGAGCATATATTTTGAAAGCAAAAAAACAACTGATTGTCCACAAGCTTTAAAGCAGAAGTTAAATCACTACATTAAAAATGCTCAAAAAGAAAACAAAAGCACAAACTAAGTGTTAACTGGTACAGTAAGAGGCTGAATGTTCTACAGTAACACACACATTCACTCATCTGAACACAGTAGCATGTTCTTTTATTCTGTAAATGTGACACTTCTTACATTTCTATACAATTACATGTTGTAAACCCATTACAGTTACTGCTCTCATAAAAACACGTTTACTTTTGTTTTTAAATATCGCCAAAAACCAAAAATACCATTTTTCGGCCGAAAGTTTTCGCGGCAGAAATTTCGGTGCATTCCTATAGCTGTGCAAATATTCTTCAAAATTCTCCTTTTGTGTTACACTGAAAACAGCATACAGGTTTGGAACTTGAGGGTGAGTGAATAATTTTGTGTAAGTAATTTTGCCTGGCTAGCTGACACAGTCATGTCGTTTTACAGAGACATTATGACAATAATGAAAAGACAATCAAATGATATATATATATATTTTTTTTTATTATTATTATTATTATTTTTTTATTTCAACAGCAAAAAAAGGGTAAAGTGACAGGAACAGGAAAAAAGTTAGCAGTATATACAGAGTGGTAGTTTTGTAATTCATATTTGGTCTGCTCTACTGTTTGGAACCCCACTGTACACCAAATGGTTTAGCCTCACATACCCCCTCTCACCCTCCCCAATGTTCAGGATGTGGATACAGCCTTGTTTTCGGTTGAATTCATTTGACGAATCGGTAAATGATCAAAATACATAACTGTTTCGACAGAGCATGATGGCTGACCTCAGGTATTTCACCTAATAGCATCAGCCAGTATGAAACGACTGAAAATGACTGAAAAGCAATGATGACAGGCATTATTATTCCTATTTGTGTGTGATGTCATTCAATAAATTCATCTTAAATTGCAAGCAAGACTCCCACAGAGTACACACATGCAATTTATCTGATTGCATATGCAAATTAGCTTACTTTATTTTTGATATTAGTACATCAGGGCCTCAGTGACCTCAAGCTACATTCAACATGCAATAATGTTATTGTGTTTTTAATAGGGTTTTTCAGCCTCGGTGTCTGTCTCCATCGTCAGTATCACTTCATTAATGAGAAGAAGACCTGGGCTGAAGCACAGAGATACTGCAGAGAGAATTATGATGATTTAGCCAGTATTAATAACACTGTAGAAGAACTGGCCCTTACTAATTTAGTAGACATCTGGAACAGCAGGCGAACCTGGATTGGACTGTATGATGATCTGAGCAGCTGGAAATGGTCTCTGGATGATGATTCTTTCTACAAGGAAGGAGAGAGAAGCTTTAGAAACTGGTATATACAGAAACCAATGAACCGGTATGGAAACAGTTTGTGTGTATACTTATCAAGGCATGATGGAACATGGTCGGAGGACTCTTGTTCCACAACACGTCTGTTTATTTGCTTTGATGGTGAGCACAGCAGTTATGTATATGTTTAATGAAAATAGCTTGAAATTAAATAGCTTTACATTTGGTACACATTTTCTCTAAAAGTACAGTTTTCTCATGTTTCGTTTCTCTTTTAGGCAGAGTTATTGCCCGTGAAAGATATGTCCTGGTTACTCAGTACATGAAATGGACTGAAGCTCAGAGATACTGTAGAGAGCATTACACAGACCTGACCAGTGTGAGGAACGAGACTGAGAACCAGAAGATTAAATCATTAATATCTGATAATATGTATTATGACAGTTTTTGGCTCGGCCTGTACAGAACCAGGTCTTGGTCAGATAAAAGCAACTCCTCTTTCAGCAACTGGAAACGTAGACAACCAGATAATTATGCACAGAATGAATCCTGTACTGCCGTGTCATTTAATGATTCTGGGAAATGGACAGATGAAAACTGCGGTCAAGCTTTTCCATTCCTCTGTTACAGCAGTGAGTAGATTTCTGTTCTGTGATTTTTAAAAAAGCTTATTATAAAATAAATGTATAAAAATACAGTGTCTATCTATAGTGCCAATTTTCAGTAGTATCTTAATGAACACAAACCATTTCTAAAATACCTTTCTAAAATAATGAACAAAGTAACCAAAATTTTTGTTATCCTAATCTAGCAATGTCATCATCATCCTCTCATCATTATCACTTTGTTAACGAGAATAAGACCTGGACTGAAGCACAGAGATACTGCCGAGAGAATTACACTGACCTGGCTACCATTGATAACATGGAGGAAATGAACACACTCCTTAACACAGTAAATGGCAGCTACTCAGGTTTAGCCTGGATTGGACTGTATGATGATCTGGACAGCTGGAGATGGTCTCTGGATGATGATGCTTTCTACCAGGAGGGAGAGAGAGACTTCAGAGGGTGGGACCAGCAACCTGATAATGACAATGGACAAGAGCTGTGTGTTTATATGAGTTCTGATGGAACATGGTCTGATGGAGACTGTAGAGCATCTTTCACTTTTGTTTGTTATGATGGTGAGAATATTTCATTCATATATGAGGACAAACTGTGTGCTTTTTGGTTAAGGTTTTATTGAGCACATTTATCTTTTCAGGAAAGAATGGAACAGATAATTACACATGGATAAACCAGCACAAGTCTTGGACAAAAGCTCAGCATTACTGCAGAGAGCATTACACAGACCTGGCCAGTGTGAGGAAGCAAACAGATAATCAAAGAATCCTGAATGTCACAGGTGACTCTGCTTCTTGGATTGGTCTATACAGAACCAGACTCTGGTCAGACAAACAGGAATCCACATATGAAAACTGGAGACCAGCCACCACTGAACAGCCAGATAATGGTTTATATACTCAGTGGGAATACGGTAATCAGCACTGCACTGCTGTATCATTCAGAGATTCAGGCTACTGGACAGATGAGAACTGCTTCGCCACATTCCCTTTTATCTGCTATAACAGTGAGTTCATCTAATTGTCCTTTACTCATTGATTATTGCAAAACAAAGTTTTATCCAGTCTAACAAACTAAAAAAATATATTTTTGTATGATAGCATTTTATTTTATGGTAAAAAAAAAAAAGAAAAAAAAAGGATCAAACAAAAAAAAAATTAATATGAACAATCTTGTGTGGAATGTCCAAACATTCATTAATTCATAGCTTTCCACATGAAAGTTCAAATTTATTTGTGGACATTCTTAGGAATTCACAATTGTGCACCTTTTTTGACGTTATAGGATTTTAATTAGAATAAATGTTTAAAAATATAGCATGAATTTGATATCTCCAAAAAAATATGACAGGAATGAAAACATGAGGAAATTATTATTATTATTTTTGCGATTTCTTTGATACTAACGTATATAGACGTTATAGTTTTCAGATTTTAATAAGCATATCCAAAATAATGTATTGTGGACTTTATGTTCACTTAAAGAGTTTTTTGTTTATTCACATAATATTTTCATACAAAATGTTAATATGCAAATGTTTTTACTGTTTGCACTTTAATTCCACTCAAATCTGCTGCTTATATCTACAAATGTTTCTAACCCACAGCAGCACTACCACATCACACTCTTAGACTGTATTCTTTTTTATTTATTCTTATTTTTTATCTATTTATCTATCTATCTAAAATATTTGTTGTTTTTTTTTACATTTTTATATACAGTGTGTTACAAAACACAACTTGGACAGGAAGTAAGCGCAGCAGTAAAGTCTTTATTTACACTCGTCAATGGACGAGGAGGCAGGAAATGAGGTCTATACATAAACTTATAGTTGAAACAAGAAACATGAACCCAAACATGTAAACTCTACTCGTTTAATTCTGGCATGAAACACTCGTTTAACTAAGGCATGAAACACTCATTTAACGAAGGCAGGAAACACTCATTTAACGAAGGTAGGAAACACTCATTTAACAAAGGCAGGAAACACTCATTTACTAGAGCAAGGGTTCCCAAACTTTTCCAGGGCAAGGCCCCCCAAATGGCATTAACATTTGACCGAGGCCCCCCTTTTGCAAGATGTCTTTAAAACACATTAAAAATACAGACTTCTGAATATATCCCCCTTTTTGCATTAATAATTACATCTTACATCTTTACATTACATTACATTAGGAATTGATTGTGTGTGTGGTTGTCTGAGAGTGAGAAAGAGAAAACATATTAGTGGGAGGGATGGGCAAGGTGGCTCCGACCAAATTGTTGAGGCCCTCCAGGCGCCCCCTGGTGGCCCCCAAGGGGTTCGCAGCCCCCACTTTGAAAACCACTGTACTAGAGCATGAAACTAGGAACAGGAAACTAGACAGAGCGTGAACACATTACCGCCTGGCACCATTACACATTACCGCCTGGCACCATTACACATTACCGCCTGGCACCATTACACATTACCGCCTGGCACCATTACACATTACCGCCTGGCACCATTACACATTACCGCCTGGCACCATTACACATTACCGCCTGGCACCATTACACACTCCGTCTTTCCTCTATTAGTCTCTAATACCGCCCGTTGTGCCTAGCAACGCGAGGGGTTTAAATAACCAGTCCCGATTACCTTAATCGCTGACAGCTGTTAACATTTCAAAGCACACCCTCGCACCTCCGCCAATAATTGAACAGGGCGGGGACAGAACAGAAACTAAAATAAGTGCACATGTGCGTTGTAAACAAAGTCTCCGCGTCCATGCGCACGTTCACGCACTCTCCAGCTGACTGTGCACGTCTTCGCCGCAGCGCCATCTGCTGGCATGATCGTGACACAGTGGTGCTGAAAATTTGTGAATTTTCTATACATCACGTACTTTTGCCACAGATATGTAATACTGGAACATTTCCCTCTATAAATAAATGACCAAGTATAATATTTTTGTCACATTTGTTTAATTGGGTTCTCTTTATATACTTTTAGGATTTGTGTGAAAATCTGATGAGGTTTTAGGTCATATTTAGGCAGATATATAGAAATTTCTAAAGGGTTCACAAACTTTCAAGCACCACTGTACATCCTTATTGATGTGCAGAAATTTATAATATGGTATTTTGTCATTTTAAGAATCCTGCACAGGATCCTCATGTTCCCTCCATCAGTATCACTTTGTTAATGAGAATAAGACCTGGACTGAAGCACAGAGATACTGCCGAGAGAATTACACTGACCTGGCTACCATTAATAACATGGCGGAAATGAACACAATCCTTAACACAGTAAATGGCAGCTACTCTGGTTTAGCCTGGATTGGACTGTATGATGATCTGAACAGCTGGAAATGGTCTCTGGATGATGATTCTTTCTACAAGGATGGAGAGAGAAGCTTTAGAAACTGGCATATAAACAAACCAAGCTGGTACTGGAATGAAAGCAGTTTGTGTGTATACTTATCGGGTTATGATGCAATATGGGGGGAGGCCTCTTGCTCTTCGACACTTCCATTCATTTGCTTTGATGGTGAGTAAAGCAGTTATGTATGATCTGAATTAAATCAGCTTCAAACAATTACATTATTTCTCTAAATGTACAGCATTCTATATAAAATATTACCTATTGACAATGCCTGCTTTAGGTAGTGTGAATGCCAGTGAAAGACATGTCCTTGTTTATGAGAAGATGACCTGGACCGAAGCTCAGAGATACTGCAGAGAGCATTACACAGACCTGACCAGTGTGAGGAACGAGACTGAGAACCAGATGATAAGATCATTATTACCTAACTATAATTATTATTATTATTATTATTATTATTATTATTATTATTATTATGGTTCCTACCCTTTTTGGATTGGCCTGTACAGAACCAGGTCTTGGTCAGATAAAAGCAACTCCTCTTTCAGCAACTGGAAACTTGGACAACCAGATAATTATGGACAGAAGGAATCCTGTACTGTAGTGTCATTCAATAGTGATGTTTATTATCAGTATTATTATGGGAAATGGACAGATGAAAACTGTGGTGAATCTTTTCCATTCCTCTGTTACAGCAGTGAGTAGAATTCTTTTCACATAAATACAATTCACTTTCATTAGTATTGCATAAAGCTGAATGAATGCAAACCGCCTATATTATAAACATTATAAGTAACACTTTTGTTTTTCTTCTTTAGCAATGTCATCATCATCATCCTCTCGTCAGTATCACTTTATTAACGAGAATAAGACCTGGACTGAAGCACAGAGATACTGCAGAGAGAATTACACTGACCTGGCTACCATTGATAACATGGAAGAAATGAACACACTCCTTAACACAGTAAATGGCAGCTACTCAGGTTTAGCCTGGATTGGACTGTATGATGATCTGGACAGCTGGAGATGGTCTCTGGATGATGATGCTTTCTACCAGGAGGGAGAGAGAGACTTCAGAGCGTCGGTCCATCAACCTGATAACTACAATGGAAAAGAGATGTGTGTTACCATGAACAACATAGGGGAATGGTTTGACAAGCCTTGTACTGAAAGAAAGTCATTTGTTTGCTATAATGGTAAGCTCTGTCAATATGTGGAAACATTTTTGCTAAGTTATTCTAATTTGCTAATGTAGCTGATATGGACAATAATGGATAATAATCATACTAAAAGTTAATTATAAGACAACGATTGTCTGTAAGAAATTGTGACTTTTATAATGTTCCCAGCCTCAGGTATGAACAATACGTATTTGTGGATTTATGATCAAAAGACTTGGGAAGAAGCTCAGAGCTTTTGCAGAGTGAATTACATCGACTTGGCCAGTGTGAGAAATGAGACAGAACTTCAGCAAATACTGAGCATCATGGACGGCTATGATGTATGGATAGGTCTGTATAGAAACCGATTGTGGTCAGATCAGAGCAACTCAACCTTTACATACTGGAGACCAGCGAGTCCAGAACCAACAGAAGAACCTGATAACGGTGTGAATTCACCTGGACAACGTGGAAATCAACACTGCACCGCTGTGGATCGTTCCGGCCAATGGACAGATGAAAACTGTTTCGCCAGTTTCCCTTTCATCTGCTACACTGGTGAGTTTATCTCCTTTCTGAGTAATTCGTAAAAGAATAAACTATGAAGGAATGAAAAAAAAAATACAATATAACTCTAATACATGAGTACAATCTAGTGGTAGCTGTATGTCTAAACATGCGTATGAAAGTTGGCAGAAGCAATGTTTCCAGCTGGAGAAAAATTACTATATGTTTTCTAATTTTAACTGTGCTTTCCTTGTGCTCTGACGGCATTCACTCCAGGGAAGCAAAAAAAAAAAAAAACCTGTTTATGTGATTATTTGAATTTATATATAATATAGTTTTGATGTTTTACATTAGAGTTCTTAGTTAGCTAGTAAGTCAATAATAATACATTTTTTAAGTAAGAAAATGATTTTCTACAATTTTCTAATTATTTTAATGGTTGTAATTTACATTTTTATCACAGGTGCTGTGATGAGGCTGCAAACGAAAATCACTGCTAATGAAAATCTGTGAACTGGTGCCGATGGAAGTGAGTAAACTTTCCTGATATAATGTCTTACTTGCTCCGAAGCAAGAATTTTTATTCAATGCTCCTAAATGTTAAATGTTATTAAATATAATTATTATTATATTTTAATTTAAAAAAAAAAAATTAAATTACATTATGTTTATTTTGTATATAATGTGTAGCAATTTATGTCGAAAAAGAAATTTGTTGTCTAGCGTGATGAATTTGATTGATATAAATATTTAACTTTTTTTCAGCTTCAACAAGAACAGAGCAGACTGGTACTTTCAAGCAACTTCACAGTGAACGTGAGACACGTCTGTCAGCTTGGGCCATGAAGGAAAAACACTACATTCAGGTTCAGAACATAACTGTTCCAAACATGTTTCCAAACATCATTTTGTGACGGTTTTTTGAAAATTTTTGTGACGGTTCTCAAAAGCTTTGAAATGCCTCCTGGCTTTGACCATAACAATAATAATGTTTGTAATTATACTGATTTGGAAAGAAGAATTATGTTCTTAGGTGTCTGCAAACAAATAATTGATATGGTGTGTAGGAAATAAATTAATATTAGGAGTAAAATATATTTCTCAAAATGAATGTAAACACTGTACTTATTTGTGCTTTATAGAGGGATTTATAGAACATTTGATGCTATATTTTCTGATTTGCAATAATCATATCAACAGTTAGTTATTTGTGGTAAGGGATATTATTTAACATTCATTTATTAATTCTTTTCATGGAGTTTTGGTTGTGTTGATGAAATATTCATTAAAGACCATTTTAATAAACAAGCACTGAATGAAGAAACGTGTAAAAGGTTTTTGAATTTATCCTGTGTGTTAAGTTACGTAATGCTGTTCAAATATGGCATGAAATTAGTCTCAAAATTATTAATAACTGCATGAATAATTATCCATGAACTTGATAAATGTTGCAAATGCATCCTATTATCCACAAACAACGTGTGGCTGTGGCTCGAGTGGTAAAGCAGGTTGTCCACTAATCGTAGGGTTGGCGGTTTGATTCCTTGCGCACATGACTCCTCATGCCGAAGTTTCTTTGAACACTGAACCCCAAGTTGCTCCCGATGATAATCTAGCACCTTGCATGGCAACTCTGCTACCATTGGTGTGTGAGTGGGTGAATGAGAAACAGTGTGAACTGCTAAGGTTCTCAGTGTAGTTCTGTTAATGCTTACCTACTCTTAAAATCAATATTTAATATAAACACACTTTTAAATTGAAGTTTTGTTCTTTTTTCCATTTGTATAGGGAAAATGTTGACACCTAGGGACGTTGAAGCTGTATTAAATTTTTCTTCAAATTTAAAAGTCCTGGCTTAGCCATTCCTTTCAAGTTGTGCATTTATATCCTCGGTTGGGGGAAAAACAGTGCTTTGGTATATTTCTTCTTCTTGGTGCTTTGGTGTATTGGTGTAAGTCAGTAAGTGGAAAACACTGACTGTTACAAACCACTCACACTAGAGTCTCCTTTCATAAATGTTATATAAACACCTCCTAATGAAAACAGATATACATATCAAAGATTATATGTGTTTCTTGGTCAAATAACATATGTTTCATCTACTTATTACTAGGGTTACATTATGTGGAGAGTCAGCCATACAGGTCTCTGTGAATGATTTATTACTATAGAATTGATCATTACTAGAAAGTGTGCATTAATACAAAGCCAGTGGTGTTTAAAGGAAGAAGTTTAAAAGGAAGTTTGTTAAGACATTTAAAGTACGTTTAAGGATTTATGTAATCTTTGTACATAAGTGACGTTTTTTCCCCCATCCTTATAACAAAAAATGAAAAGGAAACCAAAAGATCAAATCCCCAAATTTCACCTTTCGTCTTTCTTAGAAAGGAATGACTTTCTCCAATTCTCTTCCACTGTCAGTATTTATCATGCTGTCAGTAGCAGTAGCACACTCATAACGTCAGGAATATGCTGGGAGTGGCATCAGAGGTAGCACTGTGTTTACAGCAGTACTGGATTACACAAGCAAGGTGTTTTGAATGCAGTCCACCCCTGGGTGGAGGAGAAACAAATTAAATAAAAAAAATTGATAGGTAATAGAAGGAAATGCGTTTTAATCTGAACCTTGAAAAAGTCAGTGAGAAGGTCACTGTTAGCCTACAAAAGCATATAAAATAACTGTCTTTTTGAACACAACAGCAGGCTGTTAGAGAAATAAGAAGAATAACAAAAAGGAAAAAGAAAAGGTATTAGGGGCATCAAACAAATAAAATATACAAAGAATGCTCAATTGGGGTTTTTTTCCACATTACATTTTTGCATCTATAGAGAAGTGCTTTTAGGCATTTGGATTATGTACAAAAAACATGGCAACACCAAAAAAACTATCTATTTTACTCATTTAATACTTTCTCTGCCTTCTCCCTTCACTGTCTGAGATAATAACATTAAGTAAGTTGCAGTATTAGGCAACAATTACGGTAACGACAACGTTTTTTGATTATAACGGATCAGGAGTCACGACAGTAAAAGTGATTGCTTCACCTTTTGTTACTCATTGCTATTCATGTTTTACTCCTGCACAATGAAATGAGATGAGACTGAAGTGCAGTATCTCGCACATCACACCCTGTCCCTGCCTATAATAAGTGCTGTGTGGTACAGATGAATCATGCAGGGGAAACAGACATTTGTCATAACGGTTACATGTCATAAACGTGATTATTACTACAAATAAAAAATGCCAGGTTCACATGTCTCTAACCAAATCAGTCCAAACTATTTCACATGATGAGTAGAGAGAAGTATACAAAAAAGAATACAGTGTTTCACTGGAAAATAGTTTTAATAAGTAAACAGTGTCATAGATATTAGGGGTAATCCTCTACACTCAGTCTAACCAGTCCTACTGCAGTTCGAGGAAGTCACTGGGAGAGGTTATAATAATTAATCTATTACAATAAAAAAAAATCAGGATACTTGCCTTGACATGAAAATACTGTTTAGGCAGAACAAATAAGTAGCTGATGCACTTGGGTGTATTCATTCTTGTCAGTGAGGCATGGACGAAGAGAAAACTTTATGTAGGTGAAACTACTGTTAACACAATATCGTACGAACTAAAAAGCCTATGCACCTCTGTTAAAATAACAGGTGTCTGTGGGGGGAAACCTAAACCAACATAAATCATGTCAGGTGTTTTCCCACCTTTAATGTGATGTAACAACCGACATAATTCAAGTGTAAAACAAATAGAGATTTTTTTAAAGAAAAGGATTTTTTTTTTAAACACGTATAATAATCTGGTTACACAAGTGTGCAAACCTTTTTATAATGTGGAATGTGCTCAGAATTTATCGAGCATTCAAAGCTCATGTTCAAAAGTAATTATCATACACCTGTCATCAATGAAGTGATTCTGATTAACTACAAATAAAGATCAGATGTTCCGGTAGGATTTTCTCGACATCTTCTTGGGCTTGTCCAACTGCTGAAGCTATGGTCCTCAAAGAGCTTGCAAAACATATACGGTACAGGATCTCAGTGTTGAAAGGTATCGATCAGGAGAGGGGTCTAAAAAATTTCTAAAACATTAGATTTTCCATGGAATGCTGTGAAGGCACCAGAGTGACATTACCAAGAACAGGATAGATGAAACGCACAAGATGAAAATTTGCCAAGACACCTATGGCAACATTAAAGGGGTTGCAGGAATATCTGGCAAGTGCTGGTCACTTCCTGGATGTGACAACATTTTTCTGTATTCTTCACATGTCTGGGTAATGGGGTAGGGTGACCAAAGCCTTTTCTCATGGAAAAAAAAACAACAGCACTTAAATCACCCCAAAGCATGTGGCTAAATGGATTGTGGTCCGATGAGACCAATGATTTTTTGAAGGGGAATTCTAAAAGGTGGTGAAGCATGGTGATGGCAGCATCATCTTATGAACCTGCTTCTCTTCAGCTGAGACTGGGGCTCTAGTCAAGCTAGAGGGAATCATGGATATCTCCAAATACTGTACTTCAAATCTATTTGCACAAGACTGCAAGCTTTTTAGACAGCTGAAGATGAAGAAAAATCTCACCTTCCAGTACAATAACAACCCAAAACACAAATCCAAGTCAGCAAAGGAATGTCTTCAGAAGAAGAAGATCAAGGTTTTGGAATGGCCCAGTCAGAACTCAGATTTAAATCCTATCAAAGACCTGTGGAATGGCTTGAAGAGGGCTATGCACAGGAGACCCCCTTGAAATGTAACAAATCTGGAGCATTTTTGCAAAGGAAGAGTGGAATAAAATCGCCAAATCAAGATGTTGGTAGACTCTTACTCATAAAGACTGAGTGCTGTATTACAAGTAAAATGTGCTTTAACAAAGTATTGGTTAAGGGGTGTGGACACTTGTGTACACCCTAAAATGTTTCTCTTCATTCACATGAATGTTGTCGGTTGCTATATCATGACATGACATGACTTATCTTGATTTCTTTTTTTTTTTTCAGTGCTGTGTACACTTTGTATATCCACTGTAATTAGACATTAAGCAGTACATTCTTCATTTCCTATAGTATTCTAAAGAATCACTAAATCAGACTTCAACCTTGTTAAGATGTGGCAGTTGGTTAAAGTCATCTCTTATGTGTTTAATTATCATGCAAAAGTACCGTCCTGAGATAAAATAATGATCCTGTAAAATAGACTGGTATTATGTTATCTGCTGTCCACTCAAGGAGGTACACAATGGTTTGGACAAATATAGTAGATGCAAATATGTGCCAATAGACTGATAGTACAACTATACAGATATACTATCTGATGTCAGATATTTTCTACCTCAATATGTCTTGGACAGTTTTATATGAATTGTCGCCTTCACTGTGATTTCCCTTGATGTTGAATTCAATAACCGGTCTTACTGCATTTTACCAAGCTCCTCCCAGATGCTGTTAATTCTATTGTTCAGAATTCTTATTAATTCTTAGCAGGATAAGATTTGTTGGCAGAAAAGTGCAAACAGGAGACGAGATCTACGAGGTGAAGTTTTTGAATATAAGACTTACATTTCTGTGCCATCACCAAAATGAATATGATTTGAGTAGTTTCGTGATTTTAGCAGACTCAGTTGCATAATTCATGTAATGCATAATTTTAATCATTTTTTTTTCTAATATTCTTAGAAAAATATTCTAATATTCCAGGAGCCATGTTTCATCTTTTGCTGCTCTTTGGTGAGTTGTACGTTTTTTCTGTATCGCATGATATATAAGAAAGATATTTATAAAGATTACACATTTGAAGCAAACCTTGAATTTAATAATATTATTAATAATAATAACTTGTCAAAAATAATAACTTGTAAAAAAAAATAATAAACTTTCGAACTTCATAACTTTAATAACAAAACTTGCAAGAGTATTTACTAACAATATGGAGTATGTGCATTTTACATGTTTGCCTTGATCGATTTTATTCTTTGGGGCGTTTTTACTTAAAAGTGTAACATGCAGGGTGGTGACAATTTATATAGATTCATTTAGCACCCACATTATGATTTACTACTAAAAATGTCATGAGAAAAATGTGTGTGCAAATTGATAGAACCAAATGGCTGGTATTAAATTTGCATAAATATGTTTTTGACATTTGAAGAGAAGTAAAAAAAAAAAAAAAAAAGTATTTTAATTAAAAGTTCTCAAAATTATATCAAAGTACATCAAGATAATTAGAAAGTTTACTGAATTATGACTTAATATTTCTGCGTTAAAGCTCATTGCTAGAGAGAGGGAGAGAGATTGTAAAATTACAAAATGTGGAGGAAAACATTTAAGTGCATCAGCTATTATTCTTCTAGTGCATCCCCAAACACTTCCTTCCCAGTGCATCCCACATTCCATACAGTTTTTCCCCTTTACATACAGTACATTTACATTTTACATTTATTCATTTAGCAGACGCTTTTATCCGAAGCAACTTAGAAATTAGAGTAGGGTCTAAAAGTCTGAGAGCACTTTGAGAATGTGTTGCTTTTTCTCATTAATAAACTGAACATTTTAAAGAAAAAAATTTAAACATAAAAGGAAATGTTCAAAATCTTAAGTATTCCGTGTTCAAGATTTAGTGTGATGTATTGGCTACTGTTTAAATGTAAGCACATTTGTGACATTTGTAACTCTTTTGTACAAAAGGCCAAATATCCCTTGAAATTTTTCCATTCCGGTGAAGATCGTGTTCAGATGACACACCCATGGTTTTGATCAAACATGAATCATCGGATTTTACATAAACTTTTGGATTCAAAACAGCTTGAACTGTTTAAACTGTCATTAAAGCAAAAGGGAGACATTCCAAATACTAAGAAATTTTCAGAATTCATGTAAATATTCTATACAATTTTTTATTTTATTACTGATAATATAATTTATAATGATTTTTTTTTTTATTAAATTTGTACAGCTGGTAAAATAGAAGCATTTACTTTAGTGGTCTCAGACTTTTGGATCCCTCTGTACTGAACAGACACACATGGCAGACACTCTAGACCAGGGTTGGGCAATCTTATCCAGAAAGGGCTGGTGTGGGTGCAGGTTTTCATTCTAACCAAGCAGAAGCCACACCTGAATCTAGTGAAAGCCAAGATCAACTGATTAAACAGGTGGAATCAGGTGTGGCTCCTGCTTGGTTGGAATGAAAACCTGCACCCACACTAGCCCTTTCTGGATAAGATTGCCCACCCCTGCTCTAGACAAACTGATTGGTGGACTTTACACACAAATAATTTACATGGACATAAACCTTACCCTCGTAAAACCTAATCAAAGGTCTGATTATAACTAATCCTCCTGCTACCAAACATTGTGATATTTTCACTAGCTCATGTAGAGCAAGCTCTGAAAAAAAAAATCCAAAAGCTTTTACTTCCTTTTACAAAACCAGTTACATACAACAAAAAACTACAAGACAATGAGGCAGGGCATTGTAGTGCAATTGTAATGATTATTAATATTAGTTCACACTAATAATGCACATTTGTTGGATGATTCAAGTGGTTCACCCATGGCTAATGTCAAAACTTAGCACAAGCAAAAGCTTTTTTTTTTTTTTAATGTTGCTTTCTCTTGCTATTTAGTATGTCATTCACACAGGAGTTCTTTAAAAATGACCTGCGAATCTTACAACTAACTACACATCTGCAATTTTTCTGATTGCTCACACAGACATTAGTACTCTTTTTTAAAATTGTTTAATTTTAGGGCTTCCTTGGTATTATATTTCAAGCTACATTCAACATGCAATAATGTTATTATGTTTTTAATAGGGTTTTTCAGCCTCGGCGTCTGTCTCCCTCGTCAGTATCACTTCATTAATGAGAAGAAGACCTGGGCTGAAGCACAGAGATACTGCAGAGAGAATTATGATGATTTAGCCAGTATTAATAACACTATAGAGGAACAGGCCCTTACTAATGTAATAAACATATGGAACAGTGGCCAAACCTGGATTGGACTGTATGATGATCTGAACAGCTGGAAATGGTCTCTGGATGATGATTCTTTTTATAAGGAAGGAGAGAGAAGCTTTAGAAACTGGTATATACAGAAACCAAGGAACTGGGGTGGAAACAGTTTGTGTGTAGGTTTATCGGGTTATTCTGGAGTATGGTATGAGGCCTCTTGTTCTTTGACACATCCCTTCCTTTGCTTTGATGGTGAGCACAGCACTTATGTGTATTCTAAATGAAAATATTTTAAAACAAAATACCTTTAGAAACAAATACATATAGTACACTTTCCCTTAACAAGTACAGTTTTCTTGATACATCCATCTCTTTTAGGTAGGGTAAATGCCAGTGAAAGATATGTCCTGGTTAATCAGAACCTGAACTGGACTGAAGCTCAGAGCTACTGCAGAGAGCATTACACAGACCTGACCAGTGTGAGGAACGACACAGAGAACCAGAAAATCGGATCATTGTTTTTTAATAATAATAATAATAATTATTATTATTATTATAATTATCATTATATTCCGGTATGGATTGGCCTGTACAGAACCAGGTCTTGGTCAGATAAAAGCAACTCTTCATTCAGCAACTGGCAACCTGGACAACCAGATAATTATGCAGGGAATGAGTCCTGTACTGCCGTGTCATTTAATGATTCTGGGAAATGGACAGATGAAAACTGCAGTCAAGCTTTTCCATTCCTCTGTTACAGCAGTGAGTATATTCGTGAACATTTCTTTACCTGTACAGTGTTTGTCCAGAGCACTAATATACATTCCTTAATGTTACTTCTATCTAATGAATGCCCACTGCCTATAATATATTCAAATAAAAATAAAATGAACAAATATTATAACCAGTATTTTTGTTGCCCTTCTTAAGCAATGTCATCAAAATCATCAAACTCCTGCACAGGATCCTCATGTTCCCTCCATCAGTATCACTTTATTAATGAGAATAAGACCTGGACTGAAGCACAGAGATACTGCCGAGAGAATTACACTGACCTGGCCACCATTGATAACATGGAGGAAATGAACACACTCCTTAACACAGTAAATGGCAGCTACTCAGGTTTAGCCTGGATTGGACTGTATGATGATCTGGACAGCTGGAGATGGTCTCTGGATGATGATGCTTTCTACCAGGAGGGAGAGAGAGACTTCAGAGGGTGGGACCAGCAACCTGATAACTACAATGGACAAGAACTGTGTGTTTCCATGAATCCAACAGGGGAATGGTTTGACATGCCTTGTACTGACAGAAAGGCTTTTGTTTGCTATAATGGTAAGAATGGTATGTTCTTTCAGTATGTGTGAACATTCATGCAGCAGTACTACCTGCTACTCTAGTTGATCTGGACTCATAAATATTAATGATGATACAGCTATTGCCTATAGGAAACTGATTTTTACAATGCTCTCAATCTTAGGTACAAATAATACATATGTGGGGATTTATAACACAATGACTTGGGAAGAAGCTCAGAGCCTCTGCAGAGCAAATCACACAGACCTGGCTAGTGTGAGGAATGAGACTGAACTTCAGCAGATACTGAGCATCACGAATGGCCACGAGGTATGGATAGGTCTGTATAGGAACCGATTATGGTCAGATCAGAGCAACTTGACTTTAACATATCGGAAACGAATGACAATTGAATATTTTGGCATGAGGGAGGGTTCAACTGCACAACACCGAAATCAACGCTGCACAGCTGTACATCTTTCTAGTGACTGGACAGATGAAAACTGTTTTGTCAGTTTCCCTTTCATCTGCTACACTGGTGAGTTTATCTCTTCTCCTTTCTGGGTAGTACAAAGAATAATCTTTTGGCTACTAAATCTAGTGAAAAATACTAATGTGAGTTTACAGTACTAATGTTTCCAGATGTTCCATGAGTTCCAGCTATTTTATAATATTCTAAATCTGTCTTCCTTTTTCTCTAGCAGCATTCATTCCAGGTGAGTTAAAACAGTATGTATAATTGTACTTAAACCTTAATAGAGGTATCCAGGATCCGGTCATATCTTAGATTTAACAGTTAACAATTAATTTCAATAAGCAGACTTTCTAAATATATAATTTTGCAAAAGTAGACATGGTTAACTTAGGTTTTAATTTACACAACACTGTGTGTCTTTGTGCATGTAAAATTGCATATGGAAGGCATACATGTGAATGTGAATGGGTTTGCTTTATTGATTATAATGCAAAAACTTTATAACAGGTGCTGTGATGGGACTGCAAGTGAAAGTCAAAGCTAATGCAAATCCCTCGTATTCTGAGATTAAACGACTGGTGTTGATGAAAGTGAGTAAACTTTCCAGATATAATGTCTGAAACAGACAGATGATTATTCAATGTTCCTAAACATTAAATATTATTAGTTATTAAATTGATTATTGGTTTATTATCAATAATTATATTTTAATATTAATAATTATTTTTAACTATTAAATTGTTATGTAATTATACAAACTATCACCTATGTAGAGAAACTATAACAATAAATATTATGTTATTTAATTATTATGTAATGTATAGAAACTTTTCATGTGTTATATTTTTAAATGTTAAATTGATCATAATTAATTTGATATCTAACATGATGAAGGACATTTGATGAGATGTGACATATTTATATGAAAGAAAAAAAAAGTATTTGCAGGATTTATATAAATAGTTCACATTTTTGTCAGCTTGAAGAAGAAGTGCGCAGACTGGGACTTTCAAGGAACGTCACTTTGAACGTGAGAAACATCCATAAGCTTGGTCCACTCAAGGAGATTGAGGAGGACACGGCTGCAGAAAATTTAAAGTAATGTACAGAAAGGTACCTGAAAAAAGAAGAAGCGAGACTATGGCGCATACGATGGCACACGAACAGGATAACAACAAAAGTTTGACAATCAGATGCTGAAAGACAGGAACTTATAAATTGGTGCTAATCAGAGTGAAACAAGACACAGGTGCAAGTGATAGAAAACATAACATGTGCTGGGACTGATGATGAAGTGTAGTTCAGTGCCCCTTTTGCGCTATCATGACAGGTCCATGAAGAACAAAGTCTACATTCATCTCTGTTGAAACATAAATACTGTTATTTAAAATGCTACATTACAAATAAGCTAAGTGAATTAAGGATTCATTAAATAAACAAACTGAATTTTACCATAACAAAAATATTTACAGCTTGCAAAATCCTTGAAATGCCTCCTGGCTTTGACTATAACAATAGCAAATCACTGTAATTACACTAAGTTGTGAACGAGCATAATTTTCTAAGGTGTAATGCAAGCAACAGTAAAAATTTTAATGGTTAAACACACTGACGAGCTCCACTTCTCTTTAAACTTGCATTTTTCATGATTGTTGTCACATGCTGCATCTCAAACTGTAAACTCTGACATTACACTCAAAAGTATTTACTAATCTAGAGCAGGGGTTCCCAAACTTTTCCAGGGCAAGGCCCCCCAAATGGCATTAACATTTGACCGAGGCCCCCCTTTTGCAAGATTAAACACATTAAAAATACAGACTTCTGAATATATCCCCCTTTTTTTATTAATAATTACATCTTACATCTTTACATTACATTACATTAGGAATTGATTGTGTGTGTGTGGTTGTCTGAGAGTGAAAATTTATTTTACACACCAAATTGTTGAGGCCCCCTGGGCGCCCCCTGGCGGCCCCCACTTTGAAAAACACTGATCTAGACAGTGCAGAAGACTGCTACATAAAACAGACCTTTCAGACCTTAAGGTTACATAAGAGGTTTTTTACATTCAAACACTAACTGTAATAGAAAAAAACACTAAATAACATGTTAGAATAGTACTTAAGTATGTGAGTTGAGACACAGAAGTAGTTTGTTGAGTAGTGGTAGACGGGTAGAGAAATTATATTGCTAAACGTCACTACTGCACATTTCAGAATAGTGAAAAAATACTACAATAACACGTACCCTAATCATTTAAAGCAGCTCATCTGAATGTGCCTTCTAGTAACATTTCACAATATTAGCAACCAAAACCAATCTTTGATATTTCTAACATTAAGCTGTAAAATAAATGATTGAAACAAAAGAAGAGCTTGTGAGTTTCTCCCCATTTGTAAATCAAATGACCCCTACTTTTGGAACCACTGGTGTAATATTTTATTTGTTGGATAGGAATGAAATGTATGCTGTTTATTAATTATATTTCCTCAAATGAATTTCAACAATTAGAACACTGTACATATTTATGTTTGTTGTCATTTATAGAAACTTTTGATGTGTTGTATTTTCTGATTTGTAATAATCATATATTCAACATTACCTACTACCTACTTGTGTTAAGGGATGCTATCTGACTTATTTAGTAATTCTTTTCTGTATTTGTAGTTAAGATTGTATCGATTAAAGCCCACTCTGATTACACTGAATGAAGGATTGTGTGAATGGTTTTTGAATGCAGTTTATGTATTGTGTGAAGTAATGCTATTCATAAAGGTAAAAATAGGGAATTATATTGTTTAACCATCCTGTTATGTTATGGGTCAATTTGACCCATTTTCACATTTGAGATGTCTGAAATACTGGTTAATCTCTCTTTTTCACTTAGATTTTTATTTATTTATTTATTTTTTACTTTTCCTCATTTAGGGTCATGAACTTATATGCAAATATTTCTTCTTATGGCTTGTCTCGGACAGCACTGCACTGAAATACAATAATAAAAAACAAACAAACAAAAAAAAAAACAATAGCACCTCAATCAGTAAGAAAAATACGATCATAATTCTTCAGGAACTTTTTATTCTTATTGTTATCAATGACTTTAAGAGATTTTAGCCAGAAAGACATCAAATCAAGGCAAAACCTTGAGAAATTTGTTTTTGTAAAAAAAAATTATACATTTAAAATAAAATATAAATTAAAAATATATCTTTCAATGAAAATGTTATATCATATTTTATAAAAGAAGATGAATAACAGCTTAAGTCCTCCCAAACCAGGAGGTGCATCAGTCTGAGCGCGAGCGCGCCTTCTGACGTCACCGGGTTTATTCTCATATCGCGAGATATAGTCAAGGTGTTCACGTGGTCAGCGTGCACGAGCGTGGTGGAGAGCTTCTTTCCTGGCCGAGTAGTAGAGCGAGAGTGGAGCGCGTGGCGCACCGAAAGAACCTCAATATGGTGAGAAGTCTTGTTTATGTGTAAAGAATATATATATAAGAATAAATAAATAGACGTTTTATTGCATAAAAAGGATGGGTATAATGTTTAAATTCATTAGCGAGAACGTTTAGTTCACATTAGGTGAGAAATAACGTGTTTGAGTTGAACCGTACCGTTGGTTAGCATAGTGGGCTAGTTATCTGAATCTAGTTTGGGCCTGTTCGCTTGTAATGTAGCGCAGTCTTTCTTTCTAACCTAAAATAATGATAATGAAAAATATTTTATTATCATGTACTTGATTCGTAGTAATGCCTTGGTTTATGTTTTGGGTAGGAAAATAAGGAAAATAGTTTTTGCAGTGCAGGCCTGGAGCGTTAGTGAGGCCTCGGCTTGACTGACTCTTTTTTTTATCACCTGGAAATCGTGATATCTTCTGTTTAAATACTTTTTTTAATTATTTGATTTCTGCTGAACATTATATTGTCTATTTTGTGTTTTTTGTCGGGTTTGGAAATGGAAAAAAAAATAGGGGGTTAGCCACGCATTAATTTTTAGTGCTGCAGGAGAAGCACGTGGTCTGATTGGAGAAACACGTGGTCTGACTTCAGCTTTAGCTGGCCACTTTAACTGAAGTGCTGAAGGACAGGTTTTTTCTCCTTATTTTTATTTTAATGAATCACTTTAGATCGCTTATGGTGTGCTGTGATGCACGAATTTATTCCACGTACTTTGAAAAAGAACATAGTTTTGCAATCAGGACTCAGATTGGCGGTGATACCATGTGGAGCTTCCTGTAGAAGTTGTTGGTGTGGGTTTTCCCCCACATAAAGTTTTAAGATGTTGGTCATTTGTCCTCTGTGCAGGTGCTGCTACACGTGCTGTTTGAGCATGCCGCTGGATATGCGCTGTTCGCCGTGAAGGAGGTGGAGGAGATCGGCATGCTGCTGCCTCAGGTCTGCTATAAGCATCCACCACCATGCTTCACCTACTCCACCATCTTTTATCTGTTAGAGCATTAAAAGCTTCTTTTTGTAATATGCACAAAACAAAAACATTTATATATACGGCTTTGTTTCTTGATCCTTTGTGTTTTTGCTCAGGAGCATTTCAGAGAAATTTTATATATCTGATTATATAAGCCACAGTTATGTCCAGAATATGGCATAAGAGGATTTTTTTTTTTGTCAGCTGACCTGGAAGTTAGCATCACCCTGGTTCTCTGGACAAAAAGTCAGATTGGATTTTTTTGGTGGCTAATTTGTTGATGTTATGTGTCAAAACACTGACTTCATGCCCAGCACACCTCAAGTGAGGTGTGTACAGATATATCAGAAATAGAAAATGTGAATTTGATGGTGTGTTGTGCAAGTTTGGGCCAACATTGAAGCATGAAAAGGTGGCTGAATTTTTGGTACTGGACCGGTAGCCGTTGGGAATATAGAGATTTCTGAGTCTGGAAATGTTCGTCACCCTGATCCTCAAGAATTGTAATATTCACTTCTTTTCTTAGTCTGATCTCAAAAGGACTCCTGGTTTTACACAGAAACGATGTAATCACGATGATTTGAAAGTACATCCTGAACCCTGAAAAGCAGTTTTTCAACCCGTTCGGTTGCTTTCCACTTGTGCACCCTTTTTAACGCCAAGCTGTGCTCTGCTCAGGTGGAGGAAAGCGTCCTGAACATCGGTAAATTCAACAGTGTGGTGAAACTGGCAGCTTTCTTCCCGTTTAAGTCTGCTCAGGCTGCCCTGGAAAACATAAACGCCATTTCAGAAGGTACGTTCGTATTGGTTTGAGACTTCCGAATCTCAGGTGTTGTGATGCATCAATAATCTGTCAATCCACTGAGTCACTGTGCTGAGAGCATTTCCTGAAACTGAACACCTGAACAAAATATGATGTATACTGAAAGCACCTTGGGCAGAAGAGCTTGGATAACTTGGTGCCTGTTTTTTATTTTTATTCGTAGGAGTCGTCCATGCTGACCTTAAGCTGTTTTTGGAGACTAACTTGCCTTTAGGAGGCAAGAAGAAGGCTGCGCTGTTGGGGGCAGCCGACGGCAAAATCGGCGCAGCACTGCAGGAGGAGCTCGGCGTGTCCGTCCAGACTGGAGGGGTGGTGGCGGAGATCCTCCGAGGTTTGTTGAATGAATGTGAATCTGATAGTGTTTTGGCAGTGCCGCCTCTAATGATGTATCTAGATCCACTGACATCTGATGTCATACTGAAAAACTGAACTGTTGGCTGTACGCTACGAAAGCGTGACTTGGTCACCGTTTTGGTTTGGTGCTGATGTCTTGGTGTATTTTCTGTCCTCAGGTGTGCGCTTGCACTTTCACTCTCTAGTCAAGGGCCTCACGGCTCAGGCTGCGTCCAAAGCACAGCTCGGTCTGGGTCACAGTTACTCCCGGGCTAAGGTCAAGTTCAACGTGAATAGAGCCGACAACATGATCATCCAGTCCATCGCCTTGCTCGATCAGCTGGACAAGGACATCAACACATTCTCCATGCGTGTTCGGTATGCAGGCTAGTTTGGATGGGGGTGTTGCGCTTATGAACTAATCCAGGGCTCAGCTGGTTGTCTCTGCATGGTGTGTGAGCCCGGATACTAACTGATTTAAACTCTCCCTAAACGGCTGCCTGATATTTATGTAACGCGTTTTTAAACTGTGGTTTGCTATCCCTCTGTGGCCCAAACAGACATGTTTGTGTAATCTGACCCTGATTTTTCAATTTTCAGCTTAATTAGTTGCTTGTAAACGCCCTGACTGCCAACATTGGTTCGGTTTAGTTATCAGGGGTATTTTTTTTTTGCATGTAAACACGTTTATTGACATGATAGAACCTGTGTGCGCATTTGCGGTGTTGTGTGATTGGCAGCCTCCTGACGCTTACCACAGACAGCATCCCGTATAGCGCTGGCTGTATAGAAAGAGGAGGGAGACCAAACGCCGTTCCTGGGCACAATTCAGTCTGTCTGAGAGGCAGATCACCACCTGAGGGCGGAGACAACCAGCTTGGTTTGGATTTCATACTAATTCTCTGCCTGTGGTTTGGGTCAGCTTTGATTACAACATGACACCCCCCCCCCTCTTTTGTGTTCAGTGAGTGGTACGGCTACCACTTTCCTGAGCTGATCAAGATCGTAAGTGACAACGCCACATACTGCAAGCTGACCAAGTTTATCGGGAACAGGAAAGAGCTGAGTGAGGAGAGCCTGGAGCCTCTTGAGGAGATCACAATGGACAGTGCTAAAGCCCAGGCCATCCTGGATGCATCCCGCTCATCTATGGGTGAGACAAATGTGTCTATTATTGTTATTTAGGAATTTCATCCGACTCGAAAGTCATGATGTTTTTATAATCTGTCAATCCACTGAATCCATGTGATGCCAGCTTATCATTTCACTGAACATCCGAGCAGCTTTAGGATGCCATCGAAAAGCTGAGAAATGTGGCGTGCATGTATTAGCACTTTGTTTCTTTGTCCCAGGAATGGACATCTCCCCCATCGACCTGATCAACATCGAGAGTTTCTCCAGCAGAGTTGTGTCCCTCACAGCTTACAGACTGGGGCTGCAGGAGTACCTGCGCTCCAAAATGTCTCAGGTGGCCCCCAATCTGGCAACGCTCATCGGTGAAGTGGTGCGTTAATACAATCAATGGTCAATTAAAAAAAATCTGTAAATATTTTTACTGTCAAAACGGTTAGATTTGCTTTGGAAAGAATCCTAACGTAGCTAACAAATAAGTCTCAAATGTTCCCGTCACATACTTTGTGAAAGTGTAGTAACTAATAAAGTTCGGATGACTGTTACTAAACCCACCGAAACATCATACTTTCCTCTGTGGATTTTTTTTCTTCAGTCTTTTTGTCTTGTTAGCTTAGCTCAGCCTCTTAACTCTAGCACACACCAGGCACCCAATACGTATAGTAAAAAATTGTGTACAATCGAACCCTTCTCTCGAGCTATAATTAATGCACTTGCTTATGATCTTTGCTCTCAGGTTGGCGCTCGTCTCATCTCCCACGCCGGGAGCCTGACTAACCTGGCCAAGTACCCGGCCTCTACAGTGCAGATCCTCGGAGCAGAGAAGGCCCTGTTCAGGTATTGGGGCTCCCCGTCCCTGCTGGGGTTTCAGGCGGCTGCTGTGATGGCAGGGCAGGGGCAAAGCTACAGCGGTTGATTTGAGTGTGCCTGAACACACCAAAAGTGATCCCGCTCTTATGCTAACCCCCCCCCCTAGTCTGAGCAGCTGCCCAGGGCTCGGAGAGGTAGTCACAGTAGAATTAGTGCCCGTTTAGCCAAGAGTGTTCGTCTCAAGTGGTATTTCGTTTAGCACAGTGTTTCAGTGCTGTAACTTGTTCCCTAAATCCAGGGCGCTGAAGACGAGAGGAAACACCCCAAAGTACGGTCTGATTTTCCACTCCACCTTCATCGGCCGCGCTGCTGCCAAGAACAAGGGGCGCATCTCCCGTTACCTCGCTAATAAGTGCACCATCGCCTCTCGGATCGACTGCTTCGCTGGTGAGACTCTTTCTCAGGGCAGTGATACCTAGTGATGGTGGTTTTTACAGTAATACTATTTGACTTGGTGAGCTGGTTGCAATTAATCACTTACTTGTGATATTAACTTCTCATGCCCATCACTGGTTGTAACCTGGATTTGCTATGATGTCATTTATTTTTCGTCAACAGTATTCCACCCTGCTAGGAGTGGATGTTGAAATGTCAAACTGAGCAAATTTTATTTGAGCAAGTCGAATAAAAAGGTGCGTACTTGAGTCAGTCCATTGCTAACTCTTAAATCTGTCGTTCCAGATGTTCCTACTAGTGTGTACGGAGATAAACTGAGAGACCAGGTAGAAGAACGGCTAGCGTTTTACGAGACCGGTGAGACGCCGAGGAAGAACGTGGATGTCATGAAAGAGGCGGTTGTACAGGTTAGTTTGCAGTTGGAGTTTCTTTTGTGGTACGCTGCTGTGAATGATGACTTCTTTTTTTTACCCTGACTCTGACATGGAGGCAAAAAAAACTGATTTAATGAGCCTGACACAGCACTTCTGAACATTTCAAAAGCCTGAACTTGTGGTTGGTTTTTGTTTATAAGTTTGTTTTGTTTTTGCTGCAGGCTGGTGAAATGGCAGCAGAGATGAAGCGCAAAATTGAGAAGGAGGAGAAGAAGAAAAAGAAGCGTGAGAAGAGAAAACTGGAAGCTCTGTCCGTAACCGAGGGAGACGAGGTAGCGGTTGAAACCAAGAAGGTCAAATTGAACAGGGATGCTGAGACACAAGTAAGTGAGCTGTTTTGTACTGTGCACTCCAAACTGCATGACTAGACTAGAGGCAGGATCTTAACACAGCACTGTCTCTGCAAAGGCCATGCCAAAGAAAAGCTGCTCCGAACCATTGAAAGGCCCCTCCCAGTGGGTTTGGTCACTGAAGTGAGCAGGACAGACTCTCTATTTTTTTTATTATTATTATTATTTTTTTTTTTTTTAAATAAAGGAAGAAATGAACTTGTTGGTTTGTTTCTAATGTTTATGGTTTGTCCATGTGAAGGAAAATGGGGAGAAGAAGAAGAAGAAAAAGGTAAAAGTGGAGGAAGAGGAAGAGGTGGTGACAAACGGTCAGGAAGAGGTAGCTCCTCAGAAAAAGAAAAAGAAAAGAGAGTACAAAGCTGTCGAACTGGAGCCAGAGGTGAAGGAGGAAATTGAGGAACCCGAACAGACTGACAAGAAAAAGAAGAAGAAGAAAAAGAAGGCAGATGAATAATGAGCCACCCTTAAATAATGATTATTTTTTAATACTGTACAGTTTTGTTTGGTTTTTTTTTTTTTTTTTTTGGACAAGAAATCCTGTTCAGAATGTACTGCGAAATCTTTCAGTTTTTTAAAAAAATAATTTTCCTTAAAGTCTTTGAGCATCTATGAGTGAGCACTGTGCCTCGGGCTCAAATTAGAACAGTCTGCCCATTTTATCGGTAGTGCACCTCTCAGCCGTTATAAGTGTCCACGCTTAATGTAAATATTTTGTCTAACAAAACAAGGGGTCTGATTAAATGATCCATAATGGAAACTATCTGCCGAATATATAAAACTGTCTTGGCTTGTAATTGATTGGACTATAAAGACCACTGCAGCTGTTTGAACCGCCAGTATTTAATGTCTTCATTGTACATTTTTTTTTAGCTGAAAATAAACGCTGTATCACTTTCCGTACCTGAACTGTAGCCATTCATGCAGGAGCTCTTGATGCTGGCTTTACACCAAGCTTTTGCTCTCACAGGTTAAATTATTATTATTAATTTTTTTTTTTTAACATAAAATAATACTATGGCTGTGAGGAGAACTGCAGCCAGTTTAGTGCTGTTGTGGGTAAAGAAATTTGTTCCAGTCTCTGTGGGCACTGCTATGATGCAAAGTTAGATTTTTGTATTGAGAAATGTCTATGCAAGCACAATGCAGTAAAAAAAAACAAAAAAAAAAAACATTTAATCACAGGACTATCATTTGTGACACTTCATCCTATGATCATGGAGAATGTCGAATTCAACCAAGAATTCTATTTATTGTAATTCTCACATTGTGACAATCTTGTGGTTGAACTTGCACAGGGGATTAATTCAAATGACCCGTTTGTGCATAACAAACATTTTTATGCTGCTGTTTTCAGGTCATCTCATTAGTATGATATCTCAAGAACGAGTGGTTGAATGTGGTATTTATATAGAATTGTCACTCTGACCCCCAGATTAGATAATTAGATTTTGAAATTGATCCAAACAGGGTCAATATGACAGTCAAGCTTCTGAAATAGTTTTCTTCCTGTTTGAGATACACTACCGGTCAAAAGTTTGGAGACACTTGACTGAAATATTTCTCATTATCTTAATCTTTTGATCTGAAGGTGTATGATTAAATGTTTGAAATTGGTGTTGTAGACAAAAATATAATTGTGCCGATATATTCATTTCTTTCATTATAAAACTAACATTTTATTTACAAAAAATCTGTATTTTTAAACAGATGAGCAAAATACTAAAAAAAAGGAGCCCATAAATGTCCATGGTGCGCACGGTGGCTTAGTGGTTAGCACGTTTGCCTCACCTCCAGGATTTGGGGTTCGATTCCCACCGTGGCCCTGTGTGTGGAGTTTGCATGTTCTCCCTGTGCTGTGGGGGTTTCCTCTGGGTACTCCGGTTTCCTCCCCCAGTCCAAAGACATGCATGGTAGGCGGATTGGCGTGTCTAAAGTGTCCGTAGTGTATGAATGGGTGTGTGTATGTGATTGTGCCTTGGAATAGGCTCCAGATTCCCCATGTCCCTGAAAAGGATCAGCGGTATAGAGGATGGATAGATGGAAGTGTCCATGGTAGGTGGGAAGTCCTTTTAATACTGTTTAAAAGGCATCTCGGAAGTTCAAGAAATTTGTTGAGAAAATGCCAAGAATTTCTGGAAATTCTAGGCAAAAAGGGGGATGTTAAAATACATAGTAAAAACTTATTTTGATGTATATTGGCTTTATCATCACAACATAGTTCAATTTGTGTTATGCCAGAGTTTTGATGACTTGTTCTAAAATGTGGACGGGAAAAAAAAGTGTTTCTAAACTTTTGACCGGTAGTGTATATTTTAAAGGTATTTCTGCCATACAAATTAGTATGAAGGACTAGACTTGGTGGTGGTAGTATCTCTGTGTACACCATTGGCATCAACTTAATAATTAGTGTGTAAGAGATTTTCAAGAATCCACTTTTAATCAAATCTACTGCAACACCCCCAAAAATCACGTCTGGCTTAGTAACTCACGTGAGACGGAAAAATAAGACGTGGTCAGATATTTTATTTTGACAACAAGGGTAAAATCAATGTTAAAATGATGCTTGGGTTTAAAACCGTGTTTAAGCCAAATAACAGGAGAAAGGAGGGATTCACAAGTGAAGGGGACGTAAAAGAGTTCAGCCTTGAACTTAAAAGCCCCCTTGATTCAAATTAAAAAAAAATTCACAGGTCAATGAGGTGCATGGGTACGATACAAAAAAAAAGTTTTAAAAAAAGGCTTCACTGTCAAATGATGCTTAGCGATAATGTACACCATTGTTAAGTTCATGTATGTATAAAAAAAAAATCTCCCACATTGTCATGAAGTTGGGTCGTGTTCAAGTAATATGCACCTTCCATTTTAGTACTCAAGTTCTCATCCTCGTATCATAATCTTTTGAAATGAACAGAAAACGGTCCTTCAAAGCAAAAAAAAAAAAGCCGTAAACCACATTTCATATTCTACCAATACATATATACTGTATAAATACATACATAAATATATTTTACATACAACAGCCAAAACTTTGAAAAGGGGGTAGATGAGAACTAGGGGATGGGAGATGGTAGTGTGTGTGTATGTATGTATGTGGCTCTCATACTATTTAATTGCCCCAGTAAGGAGAGCTGCCGTAGCTGGATTTGTTGACCTGGGTCTTCTGCTGCATGCTGCTGCTCTGGTTCCTCTGATTCGGCCCACCCTGCACACACGCACACACACACGGCACTTAATTATCGCGCATCTAAACATTCTCCACACAATATTTCTTTTGTCTTATACTTTCCATTAATTCCATTAGAGCTGCAGCTTACACAGTAAAGTGATGTTTATGCTCTAGTGTTAGTGTTCTTACAAAAAGCTGTGCTATTCCATCTGAGAAACTGCAAGGTCATGTACGGGATGCGACTTTCCCAAACACTGAAAATCCCATCAGAAATTAGCATTGTCTATGTAAACAAAAGTTACATAGAAAGTCAATTTGAAGGTCTCGGCTTTAAAGTAGTTTAAAGCAGGTGAATCTGTCATGAGATCTTAAAATGGCGCCTGAGATTTATTTTGTGATGAGATTTGGGTTTAAATTCCTTTCACAGACATCGTTAGTCTGTTGTCACTTGGGTTAACGTCTTCCTACGTTACCCACGATGCTGTCTGACTACCTGCTGATAGTGGTGCCAGTGGGATTTAGCCTTCGCTTCATCTCTACCTAAAGCGGTGGTTTCAGTGTGCGTCGGCATGACGTGCACGTTACGAATCCGATAATTGTCCGACTCGGGCAGTTCGTGTGCGTTTTTTGACAGACCTGTCCGTCCTGGGTGAGGTGGTGGTGCAGCAGCTGAGAGTGGGGCTGCTGGTGAGCAGGCAGGATGTGCAGGAACGGACCTGGAGCGTAACCAGGGGCACCTCCGGGGTTCAGAGGTCCCGTACCCCCTAGAGCTGAGGGCAGGTTGAACGGAGGTGGTGTGCCAGCGTGGAAACCCTGTTTATCAAAGGACTGCAACCAGAGACAACAAAAGAACAAGTTCTCCGAGGTAAACACCTTCACATCCTTCAAACTCATTCAGGATATCAAACCAAAACACGTAACAGGTGGGGGCCACTACCTGAGTCTTGTTGTAAACAGTTCCGCTGATGTCGGGCACTCCCGAGTTACTGGATGTCACCGAGACACCTATGGAGTATAATATGTAGAATATTAATTCCATTTAATCATGGAGATGTTGGTTCAAGCTCATATGTGTGACTTTTAGCACCTTTTCCTGGGCCAGAAGCAGCAGATTTGGCCTGTGTCTGAGAGCTGTTGCTGTACCCTTTACTATATTCTGCTCCCGCTGGGCCTTGTGTCAGGTCATCATACCCTTAAACATGAATTATAATAAATACACAAGACACGTTTATTTCAATGCACACGAAATATTACTGATTCTGATTGTGGGTGTTCATATATATACACACACGACTCACCTGAGCTAAAGGTGTGCTGGCTGTAACCACCGGGCTGCTGGAACGGTGTGGATGGGTTGCTCAGGCCCATGCCGTGCTGCTTAGCGGAAGCAGGAGGTACGAACATGGTGGGGCCATACTGGAAGGCGCTGGGCATGCCGGGCACGCCTGGGTAGTAAGGCAAGCCCGTGTAGCTGTAACCGGGGGGCAGAGCTGGGTTGAGGAAGGCCTGCTGGGTGCTGTGGTGGCCCTGCGGCTGAGGCTGGCTCTGACCTTGGCTCTGCGCCTGCGGGGGCTGAGCTGCCTGGGGAGCGTGAGCTGCTGACAGGGTAGTAGGGGGCGCGGGTGAGGTGGAGTCGCCCCTGCCAAACTTAGTCACTTCACCTTTATGGGAATGAGTGCGCTTATGTAAGCTTGCGAAACACTCGTTTTCTAAACCAGTGTAACATCTGTATAGCCAAGGCTTGAAAAAATAGCTCATATGAAACTAAAAACTCTTAATAAAAAGCACACTGGCACTGAGATGGAGGACACCGGGCTAAGGATTATTACTATTTTAATTAATAATATTATTATACCTGAGTAAGGATTATTGGCTAGGCTCCCATCTCTGCCAGACAGGGTTGCAGTGGGCCCTGGGAATGTGATTCCATAGTAATCCTGCACAGTGTGGAACATGATTACAGTAGGACGATTAAAACCAGACACACCAATCACAAAAAAAGTTAAAAGGAAAAAAAAAAAAAAACACCCATCACCTTGATATGACACACAATACCAGTCACAAGTTTGGACACATACCTAAGCCATTTTGACCTAGACGCTTATGCTCAAACTTTGTTTCCAACCAGACGCCACACTTCCAATCCACGTTGCTTTTATAAGCACGGGAAGCTGGAATAATACCTTTTAATCTGGAGTATTCGCTCTTATAAATGTGAATGCACCTTTGTAAATAATATAAATGTGCAAAACTAGGTGTTCAAGCATTTGACCATTATTACTTTATAAACACTGCCAGAAAGAAACAATAATAATAGCACCGCTCCACTGAACAGCCAGCTCAGCAACAAATCTGAACCCGGATCCATCCAGAACCTTAATTGGTGCGTTCCTGAAACACAGCAGTGTGCGCCGATACTTTAATCATTATCCGTACAAAATACTAGAGGAGTGTGAGTGCAAACACTGGGGCTGAATCTCAGGTGTCTTTCTACACTATTTGTGAGGGCACAAGGTGCAGCTCTATTCATTTGTACTCCGTGTAGTGTGCAACAAAGTGAACGGGAGGGCATTTGGGACTTGTCCTAATACTAGAAAAAGGGGAAGAAAAGTAACACCAAGCCATGTACACTATCAGTCAAAAGTTCGTGGACACTTGACTGAAATGTATCTCATGATCTTAAAAACCTTTTGATCTGAAGGTGTATGATTAAATGTTTGAAATCGATGTTGTAGTCAAAAATATAATCGTGCCGACGTATTCAATTTCTTTTGTTAGAAAACTCACATTTTATTTACAAAAGAATTTTTTTTTTAAATGGATGACTGAGCGAAATATTCCGAAAAGCAGCCGATAAGAGTCCAGCGTAGGTGGGAACTCCTTTAATACAGTTTAAAAAGCATCTCAATTCCTCAAAATCCTCAAGAAATCGTTCGAGAAAATGCCAAGAATACGTTTCTGGAAATTCTAGGCAAAAAGGGGGGTCTACTTTGAAGATGTTAAATTTTTAATTAGTTTGATTTATTTTGGATTTTTCATTATCACGACATAATTCCCATAGTTCCCTTTGTGTTATTCCAGAGTTTTGATTACTTTATTATTATTCTAAAATGTCGGGGGGAAATAATAATAAAGAATGAGTGTCTAAACTTTTGACTGGTAGTATAGATAAAATATATATATATATATATATAAAAAATAAAATACTGTGAGTGAATAAAAATGAATCTGAAACATTACATTGCACACACACTACGTGAATAACTACTGAAGATTTTTTTTTTTGCTGAAAGGAATTCCAATTAATCCGTGCGTCTTCCCTATTTTTAGCTCCACCCCGGCTTACGTGGTACCTGGGCAACTAAGTTCAGCACGGTTTGCTTGGAGGTGGAAACGGAAACAACGTGGAGGATCGTGGGCGATTTGCTACACGACATCTGGTGGAAAAGTTCTGTAAGCCTCTGTTTTCCAGAGGGAAGCTACTATTCTTGTCAACAATCAGGTTTCACTCTCACCGAAATGCTGAACAAGATGGGTACGGACTCACCATTGGTAGCCTGGACTGCAGCATGTGGAGGTCTTCGTAGCCGTAGATTTGCTGGAGGACGCAAACGGAGCTCATTGCGTTACAACGTTACCTTCACACTCACTTTTCTAAAAAATAATCACCTTTCTACATTTATATTCCCCCAGAGTTGCAGAACTCCAATGATAGTGAGACACACCCTAAAATCATTACAGTTTCAACAGATTAATACAAAAACAAGCCAGAGATTAAAGTGAAAGCTTATCTCTTTTTTTTTTTTTTTTGTAAATTTAAAAAAAAATCCTATAACGGTTACCGGGTATGCAGGCAGCAGGCCTCCAGGCCCCATGATATACTGGTTGGGTAGCAGCGGAGGAACCCCCTGAGACAAGTTAGGGGGGGCTTTTCCTGTAATGCAACAGAAGAAAAAACCATATTAGCAAAGACGGATGGATCCAATACAGGGAGGAGAAAAAAAACTCACAGAATGACGACTTATGCAGCTAGCACAGTTGCTTCTATCTTCCAACTAAAGCTCTAAATAACGCATAATGCATGGCGTGAAGTCAGACCAGTAGAAGAAGAAAGCAGGGGTGCGGTCCTGATGGCCGAGGGTGCGGTGGTTCCGTTCCCGCTGAGCCCGAGTACTGCCGAGTGCAGGCTGCTGCTTACTGCACTGCTCACGCCGTTGTTACCGGAAAGCGCTGAGACGGACACGGAGGAGAACGCCGCTGACGACGCGGCCAGAGAATTCACGCTGTCCACGTTGGTGTACTGCAGGTACAAACGAGACCGAAAGACATGAACAGTGGTGTCGTGGAAGAAAGAGAAAAAAAGAAAAAAAAAAGGCAACGCGTGGTCGTAACGTTAAGGAACTAATTTGATCTCTGTTATTAATTCAATAGGTGAGAAATAAAACAGGAACGCGAGTGGTGTTAATAATCAGGCAAATAATCAGCAACATAGCAGAAGTTGATTAGTTTCCTATTACAGCACTCCTCGTGGTGTTTTTATATCACAGAGAATGTTGCGGAAGGTGTTGCTGCAGGATTTAACCCGTATTACCATCTTTTCTTTTCTTAGCAAGACTCTAAGATTTTGTTTTTATAGGCGTTTTTTTTTTTTTTTTTAAATGTTTTGCAATAATGGGCTTGATGTGGAGTTATGATGTAACAACAATAATTGTTACGCAAGTATTTTGAAGGCTGTGACAATAGGCCGTGTGTGTGTGCGTTTCACTGTCATCACACACCGTTAGTGAAGAGCTGGTGCCAAGCGCTGATACTGAGGAATGGCCACTGCTCACATGGCTACTAGGGAAAAACCGAAGGGGGACAAAGAAACAGATAATGTGTCACTCTTCAGTGTGCTTCCATTTTGTCCCTGAGAAGAACAGATAAACAAGTTCACCTGCTGAGAGAGGAGAGGGTTGCAGAGGGCAGTTCAGGTGCCAGGCTGGATAGAGTCGAGCTGTGGGGCGTAACTGAAGGGGGCAAAAGAGACAACGGGGCAGAAGGCAGAGCAACACTGGTGCTACCGCCTAAAGACGGAGACTCTGGCTTCGGAGTGGAGGAACTCGATGTAGCTACAAGCAGAAGAGAAGTAGAAAATGTTTATTTTAAAAAATAATAATAATAAATCGCATCCAAAGCCAAAAATACAGAGAAAAGAAAATCTGCTTACAGTCTAGAGCAGCAGAGGTCCTGACACCATTAAAACCATTCTGTTCAAGGAGAAATCAAATACACTGTCAACTTTTATCTAAAAGAATCCAAAAAGTCATCGGTAACGATGAAAGGTATCTGGTGGGTTATCTACCGTGCAGCTAAAGGAAAGCAGACTTTCTCACTAACCGTCACAGGTCCAGAGGACTCCTTGCTCTGGGAGAAGGTCAGTCTTGAGTGAGGAGCCACTCCACAGTCAAAGCTGTTCCCAGCTGAGGACGCCACCGATGACGAGGAAGAAGAGGAGGAAGATGAGGAGGTAGAGGTGGATACTGAGTTGGCACTGGGGGTAGTAAGGGTGGAGGGAGCGAGACTGGGTAGCACCGAGGGAGGTGGGTAGATGCTGTCAGAGGAGGCCAGAGGAGGCAGCAACAATGGGACAGTACTGGCCAGAGATTCACTGCTGGGATGAACAAGCAATACTGTCACAGTGTGTATATCTCCGTGTCTACTTTGAAGATGCTAAAACACAATTATTTTGGATTTTTTTTTTTATCACAACATAATTCCCATAGTTACATTTGTGTTATTCCAGAGTTTTGATAACTTTATTATTATTCTAAAATGTGAGGGGAAAATAAATAAATAAATAAAGAATGAGTGTGTCTAAACTTTTGACTGGTAGTATAGATTAAATTAACAAGGCTTCATTAACAGATTAGGATATACAGTAGGTTTTAAAGACCCTGCTTGATGTCTACAGACCTCCAGGGGTCCATGAAGCATACTCGGAGAGAGTTTTAAAAAAAAAATAAATAAAACTAACAACAAAACTAGCTGGTTTCTGTTAATGGAGATTTGATGACTCCGATAAATTGGTATAACGAAACACATTTGCCTATGTTCACCAAATAATCAATCGTAAGGGGGTTTGAAAAGGTTCCCAAGCTCCAAAAGCTTAAGAACCACTGCTATACCTGAAATACAGTATGCTTTTCAAATATAGGATAATGTGTAAAAAAAAAAAAAAAAATGTACATTCACTTCTCCTAACTGACCTGATTGGTTTGGAGTAGAGGCTGCTTTGGGTCTGCGGAACAGGCACAGGGGCTTCTCGCGTAGCTTCACTGTTGCAACTCTCAGGCTGGCCAAACTCTGGCAACGCTGACTCTGAGCCAAAGTCCAGAGCGCCGAATTGCACGTTGAGCCCAGACACGTCTGCCGAGCCAGGCATCTCCACCGCAGTGGACGGAATCTATACACGCAGACGATATTTTCTTTTACCTCATAACTATATGATTACAGCTGCAAACCGTAGTGTGCTGTTATTTCCTATTTTTTTAAGTTCTTCATAATTTCGATTCAGAGATAGGGCACGGAACACTGATGCGGAGCACTTCCTGGAGCGATAAACTGCACTTGTTTAACTTAAACCATACCAAATCATTCTGAAATAATTTTCTCTGCACAGCCTGTGACAAAAAAAAAAGAAGAAAACACACTCACCTTGGATGTGGGAGCTATCCTTCGTTTCTGCGTCTTAATCTGCCGGTGCTGCGTGCCGCTGACCTGCGAGTCTGTTGTCTGCGGAGGGGCCGCGTGGGTTTGAGAAGGCTCTGGCGCTTTGGAGAATGCCTCCGGTGGAGCCTGGATGGCCGACGGGCCGTTCTGTGCCAGAGGACTGGGCTGCCTCGCCAGCGGTAGAGATCCCGTGTTGCTCAGAGAGCTCTGCTGCCGCTGGCTCAGCTGGCTTAGCACCGACGAAGGCTCTGGTTGCATCTTAAACTCCCCTAGAAGGCACACACGGTGCGAGAATAAAGTCCAAACGGTCGAGAGCTGAACATGAACGGGAGGCGGAAATAATAGACTGGTGTGAAAATGATGGATGTGGAATGAAACTTACGACTGAATTGGGAGGGCAGTGAGGCAGAGCTCTGTGTTCCTGGAGGTTTGATATCCCAAGATGAAGAGGGAACAGGCATCCCTGTACCCCCCAGTCCACCTACAGGGTCACGGTCATCCCCCGAGCTAGGAGGCTGGGAAGTAAGCTGCCCAAGGCCTGGTCCCTTCAGTTGCTCCAGTATCTGTTGTCCAGCGGTCTGTCCCAGCTTAGGGCCACCCAGCTCCCCAAATCCAGAACCCAGAACTGAGGACTGGAGACAGAAACAAAACTCAGAACTCACTAGTATTGTAACTCTAGTATTGTAAGATGCAGTCATAAGGACATTCTGACGTACACTACCGGTCAAAAGTTTAGACACACTCACTCATTATTTATTTTCCACATTTTAGAATAATAATAAAGTCATCAAAACTCTGGAGTAACACAAATGGAACTATGGGAATTATGTTGTGATAAAAAAAATCCAAAATAATTTAGTATTTTAGCATCTTCAAAGTAGACACACTTTTTGCCTAGAATTTCCAGAAATGTATTCTTGGCATTTTCTCACTCGATTTCTTGAGGACTTTCCCTGAGATGCTTTCTAAACAGTATTAAACAAGTTCCCATATATGCTAGACACTTATAAGCTGCTTTTCTGAATATTTCGCTCAGAGTCAAAAAAAAAAAAAGTTATTTGTAAATAAAATGTTAGTTTTCTAATGAAAAAATGAATATGTAGGAACAATGATATTTTTACCTACAACACCGATTTCAAACATTTAATCATACACCTTCAGATCAAAAGGTTTTTAAGAGCATGGGAAACGTTTTAGTCAAGTGTCCACAAACTTTTGACCGGTAGTGTATCTCAAACACATCCTCGTTACTGCGCCACTGTGTAACAGAATCGAGTTTGCACTATAGCACACATTGTAAACGATATAAAAAGGAATTCTATAACTCCCCTTAAGTGAAGTTATAGATTTTATTTGAATTCAAATTCTTGTCTGTGCCACTTTGCCTCTTTCTTGTTTCCAGTGCCTCACCAGGGTGGCATGTGCGTAGCTGGTACTGCCCGTGGCAACGCTGCCTCCGTTGCGCGTGGGCTGGTGGTGGGAGTTGGTGAAGACGAGGCTGTGGCCAAGCCCTTGAGACGAGGCAGGCTTCGGATTCTCCGACTCCTCTCTGCCGGCAGGCTTCTGCAGCAGAGACGCCAGGTCCAGACTGCGCAAGACAACACAGACATACACACACACACACACAGGTCAGCTGCCGCCGTCCTTACAGGAGCGATCGAATCACAGCGGTGCTGGTTTTAACAATAGGTCATGCTGTAATTTGTCACCTTTGGCCAGGGGTGATATGATGATTCTCAGCTGGAGGTGCTGCACATGAGGAGGTGAACACTTTGGTCTCTGAGAGCTGAAAAGGACAAAACCTAATCAGTTGTCAAAGCCTCTTAATATTAAAATCTTTTCATAGCAAAATATAAATAGATATTCAGAAAGACGGGCGTGACGTACGCTCACATCCTCGGTCCAGTCTTCAGCTGCCCAGTCTTCCAGAGTGTTGCGCCACGCCACTGTAGAGCCATGATGAAGAAAGCGGACAAGGGTGAAATCAGGGAAAAGCCTATTTGCTACATCCTGGCGCTAAAGTAAAATCAGGTGTGTTTAAATGCTCGGGTTTCTTACCTGTACCATCTGTGGCGTCGTTGGTCCCCGATTCCCATACGTCAGCATGCGAGTTGGTCGTGCCACTGTCCATAGTGTAGTCCGCTGGGTTAAAGGTCCTGCAGATTGAACGTTAAAAAAAAAACAAAAAAAAAACACAAAACAAAAATTTTATATAAAAAGAAAATCTTTAATGGAGAGTAAACCAAAGCAAAGCTGTGAAAGGCCAGTTGATGTGTGCGCATATTACCATACTGACCCCATTCCCTGTGCTGTGAACCTGCTGGCCCCTGGGGCCCGGCCTCTCCCCCTGCCTCCAGACACTACACACACACACACACACACACACACACACACACACACACACACGTAAATATTAACAAACCTCCTGAGACACTACAAAGTGACTATGTGCGCAATTTTGCATTTGTGTACCTCGTCCTTTCCCCCTGCGGCCGCGGTCAGCTCCTTTCTCCACCGGTGCGGAATCCACTCCGTTCTCCTCAACCCTCGCTGACGACCGCAAATTTACACGTGCGGAGAAAGAAAAAAAAACACAGTGTCTTCATATGTAAACTGTATATATAAACAGTACACATGCAAAATCGATATGAACGATTTCGCAATGACTCTTTGTACAGTTTAATATATTAGCACCCTCGACAAAATAAACCACTCTTAAATCTCTGGCCAACGTTTAATCGAATAAACAAACATGGAAACCTGTTACTCGTTCGTCGGCTCGATCGGTGCTGGCTGTTACAGTACTTGGGGGTAAGTCTGTTCCCAAAGCATACAATACAATAACGGCAACATCTACGAAATGTCCAAGAACCCTCGGCTTGTCTTACCCGGACGATTACGACTGGCCACCTTTCCTCTCCGGTTTGCTCCTCCGCGAGCCTTGGTGCTCTCTTTCTCGCCTTTCTTCTCTCGATTCTCCTTGTTCTCCTTGCTCTCTGAGGAAATGCCGTCCTTTCCCAGGCTTTTCTTCTTGCCCACCGTCTCCCAAGAGGTCTAGAGGAGCAGGGGAGACGACTTTTAAAAGCTTCGACAGAAAAGAAAAATATACGTAGGACAATTAAAGAAAGTGTCGTGGAATCGTGTATGCGACGTTCGACATCAAAGTTACGCCAGATAACATTGAATTCGATTTGACGCTACAACGTAAAGAACGAGGTTCAAACTGCAAAACGAAACAGGTAAAAGTCTGTGATAAAGCAGCCAGAATAATCATTGAGTCATGAGAATGATTCAGTCAGTTCACACCTACGACGCTAAAGTCATAGTTCAGGTTCGTTTGTGCATTACTAAACAAATAAACCTTTGACAAGCGCGCACAGAAATCACAAAATTCACAAAGAACACGGACTCGGCACAAAATAAATGATTAGATGGTTACATAAATGACTAGATTAAAGCAGTGTTTGTTTTCTCTCTTTGTTCGTTGGTCTAAATATCCAGAATACTTCTCATTTCCGCAGAGTCCTTCGACGCGGTTTGTGTCTCCCGGCTTAGTTTAGAAGTCTGCGTCTACAAATAAACGCTGCAAGGACAATACTTGGCGTATTTGGTTCACTTCCTGCAGTGAGGTTGATTCAGAGTCTAATCGCTTTCTCGCTGCAATCCGACCGTGCTCTCCGAGTTCTCTTGGATTGGACACGGGCCGAGACCGCCCTGCACAGATGCCCTCAAATTGCTTGTTTTGGTCTAAGTGCGATTGCTGTGTTCTCACCTGCCTAAAAGAGGATAACATACTGTGGCTCGATTCAAACGGGATAAACGCTGCGTGTGTGAAAGCACCCTAGCAAATATTTGGGTGTTGTCTCACTCACTAGAAACCGGTTTGGAGGGAGTCGCTACCGACAAATGAGAACAGGATCTGTAAATAAGCAGTTCGGGTTTTAAGACCATGGTGCAGGCACGAGCCTGTTACGACCCAGGATTACCCACAGATCAGCTCTCTGAAACGACCCACTTTCTATTTTAGAGATTTCCCCAGAAATCAAACAGTCACCTATATAAGCATGGCCTCTCACATTTCGGAGTCTGTTAGTCATATAATGTTAGTCTCAGAAACATCAATCCAGTAATAACCAGTTATAAAGACAATTTGATCTTAATTCTGAGACCTGGAAGTTATGGGTATTTCTAATTACCGATGACAGTTTTCTTTATTCTTTAATATCTATATACACCACGTGGCCAAACGTTTGTAGACACCCGATAATAACACCTGTGCTTTCTGAACATCTGTGCTTTCTGAATATCCCGTTCCAAATTTAGTCCCCTCTTTTCTGGGGACTAAATTTAGCGTGGCTGTGAGGATTTGTGTTCATTCACACATTCCACAAGAGCATTAGTGAGATCAGGCACTGATGTCGGGCGAGGAGGCCTGGGGTTCAATCGGCGTTCCGGTTCATCCCAAAGGTGATCAGTGGAGTTGAGGTCAGGGTTCTGTGCAGGACACATGAGTTCTCAAACACCAACCTTGTCTTCAAACCATGCCTTCATGGAGCTCGCTCTGTGCACCGGGAGCATCGTCATGCTGGAACAGGTTTGGGCCTCTTAGTTCCAGTGAAAAGAAAGTGTAAAGCTACAGCAAACAAAGACATTCTATACGACTGTGTGCTTCTGACGTTGTGATAACAGGTTGGGAAAGAGCCACATATGGGTGTGCTGGTCATTTGATCCTCTAAAATAACCCTTAAAACTAATAAGTGTGTTTTTACCGTGTCAGAGGTCCCCTCCAACAGGAAGTTGATGGCTCTGTTGACGTCCTCATTGCAGTCATGAAGAGCGACCATGCACTCATCCTGGTTCTTTCCTGTCACCTCCATGAGCTATAAACACACACACGTATACATTGATAGTATTTAAACTACTAACTGCACACATCTATAAAGCTATACACAGCTTTCCGGTATTGACGTGACGAATGAAGGTTTAAAGATGAACCCCCGTGTCTCACCTGATTGACTTTATCTTCAAAATCTGCGTCGTTCTTATCGTAAATCATCTGGGCGAGTCGGATCTGTTCGGCTGTAGCCTGGATGGAAGGGGGAAAAAAAACAACACGACAAGAATAAGAACGATAAGAAATTGCAGAGAAAACCCAAGTTCCCGAATAAATCTAGACTTCTGGGGTTAACATTTCATACGGATTTAATTCTTACTCGTTAATGTAAACGATTAAACCTAACCCGATACGAGTGTCGAATGCGAGAACACTGAAAGCGAACACAAATCAAACAGCGTGGGGTTTATGTAGCAACACGAGTCCATCGTGTGTACCTGAAGCTGTTTCTGTGGCTGTGTGGTCTGTGTGGATGTGGGCAGCACTTTCTCCCGAGTGCTCCGGGCTCGGTCGCCGCCCAGCGAGGTCATCATATACAGTATATACAAAAGAATGTATGTACAAAATAGAAAAATCTGGAAAACAAAAACACAAAAAGAAACTGGGTGTACTTACAATACTACATAATCTTCAAACATGGCCAAGAGAGATATAGAATAGAACTATGTCCATTTATTTATCATTTAAAAGTAGTCCTAATAGCACACACACACTATAATAACATACCATACAGCCACTCCTTGAGTGCATGTGCACATCTGGAGTGAGAGTTACAGTAATGCTCCACTGCTGGGTTTTTTATATTATATATATATATAATCTCTATCCATGACATCTGTATTGTATTTGCAAGTACCATGATTACCATAAGTATTCCTGCACAGAGAACAAAACAGAAAACCTATTGACCCAAGAACTCACCCAAGAGCAGGGGAAAACAACAACATTCATTTCTGTTCTGTTCGTCCTTTCAGAAACAGGACTCTGTTACGTTATTAAAAAGGAGAATTTGTAGTTATTTGTTAGCGACATAGACGGGACGAAGTTGATTGTTTTATAATAAAAGCCATGTTCCAACGTGTTTTATTCCTCTTACACCACAGCAGTGTTACAATGACTACGTTTTGTATCCATTGAAGAACACCACAATGAATGTTTTACCTGTTAATAGTTGCATTTAAGGAGGACGAGGAGGAGGAGGTTATGTAGCGTGACCACTATACAAGTTCCTGTGACTTATCGGTTACGAATGAACACATTAATATAAACCTGTGACAGACCTTCTGATCAATGAGAATCGAGAATATGACCGCACTGTAATATAAAAGGTACGTAAGCAGGTTTGTCCGTTCTTTTCTTAATACAGTGTCAAAATTGGCTCTATGAATGTGTATGAACAATAACTCTTGTTTCCCCGGGAATACCGAACGCTGAAAGCATGACTCTGTGGAGTTAACTGAACAAATACACCACACACATCTGGACTGCGCTGCAATGTGGTAATGCACAGCCAGCTTCCTGGTGGCTGCAGTAACAGTGTTAGTGCACATAACGTCTCTGTTATGGCTGCAATAAGCTGCACGTACAATTCTGAAAGCAAGAAATATTCCTGTATTTTAGTCGCTTATGTTCCGCATACACGTTACTGACATAACCCATCCATCCATTTTCCGTACCGCTTATCCTACACAGGGTAATGGTCTGCACTTATTTTTTTTTTTAAATCTTACATTCACCTATTCACATACACACCAATGGTAGCAGAGCTGCCATGCAAGGTGCTAGTTTGCCATCAGGAGCAGCTTGGGGTTCAGTGTCTTGCCCAAGGACACTTCGGCATGTGGTGTCACGTAGGCCGGGAATCGAACCGCCAACCCTACAATTAGTGGACAACCGGCTCTACCACCTGAGCCACACGGGACCGTGGAGCCTATCCCCCTGTTAAACAAGGCGGGGGACACCCTGGACAAGGTGCTGGACAACCTTACACACTTTGGTAATGCCAATCAGCCTACAACGGATGTCTTTGGGGAGGAAAAAGGAGCACCTGGAGGAAACCCCCGAAGCACAGGGAGAACATGCAAACTCCACGCACACAGCGCAGAGACGGGATTCGAACTCCCATCCGCGAAGAGGTGCGAGGCAAATGTACTAACCTCCAAACCACCATGCCCCCGTTACTGATGGCATAAAATATTCAAATATTACAATAGTCCTAAGTTATAAATCTAGAATTATTTATTTATTTTTAAAATATAGCTGTCAAGGCTTGGGGTCATTTAGGAACCTCTGAATTGAAGTATTATTTACAGAACAGTCTGACATTTTAACAGCCATTATTTTTAACAAATGGTGTTTCTTGTGGTGTCCTTCTGGAGCCTGAGAAAGTTGCTGTTATCAGATTCCACCGTCTCTAACGAAAAGGCTGTCATATGGAGGCTTTACAGGAAGTGACTTCACTGTGAAGCGTGCGTTTAACTCTTAGTCACAAAGCACACATCAGATTTCAAACCCAGTGTGATAAATAAGGAATAAAATGCCTCAATGTGTGCTGTTAGGTACTGTAGTGAAAATAAATTATTAGTGAGAGGGAAGGGGGACTTTAGGATGTCACAATAACAGCACATCCTGCAGTCTTATTTTCCTCTCATACCAAAAGTCATTTACAAGCGAGAACCATTTTTTAATTTATTAACGAATGACACGACGTGCTTTTTAACCACTTATAGTTACGTTTAGTCTCAGAGTGCCGGTCCGATACCAAGGTGAAAACCTGGACCGATATCAAATCGGATCTGACCGGCTTTCCCCAAAACAAACGGAGGTCTCCTCACTTTATGTCATGAACACATGAGACAGAATTTTCAACGTACATTCAACATTCACAACACCATCCTTCGTGTTTCACCTAACTTGGTAATAAAAGCTTGGATGATATCGGTGTATTGAATATAAAATTTTTTTTTTTTTTTACTGTGTATCGACCCCAACAAAAAGTTTTACTACAGATACACATCCTAAAGCCTGTCTAACAGCCTCAGCTTGAATAAATGGAAGTTTATTTAGCCTCATATCTCTAACTATTCCCTTTGGATAAATCTGTTAGATACATGACTATAAAATCCTCTCTTTTCTGCCAGAAGTAAGGAGAAAAGTCTCCTCAGTAGGTTTGATTTGGCCAGCACAGATTTATTACTCAACACTTCTTTCTTATTTATTTGTTTATTTATTTTTATTTAAACCGCAGTTTTTTTTAAACCCCACGTAAATAAGTAATATGTATATAAAGCAGAGCTTGTATTATGTAACATATAACAAACAAGCAAGCGAAAGGGAAAGCAAGGCTCGCTTCAAACAAACGATGGAGTTTATTATTCCATCTAACATTACTAAGAACCGACTCAGCAGGATAACTCATTATTACCGATTCAATCCTGAGTCGACTCACAGAGTTGACACATTGGCAATGCTTTGTTTTATAGCATATATTAGCATATATGATTTTTTTAAACTGCAGTATATAAATATATTGCATCTGGAATTCCGAAATGTCAACAATCTTAGCAAAGCTTAGCAGCTAGCTAGGAAGCTAAAGCTAACTGGAATTCAGGAGTCCTTTGTGTCCGGGCTGGCTAACTCGCTGCTGCTAGCTAGCTAGCTAGCCAAGTCTAATTTCCTGTTCGGTTCGGCTCAATTGTTGGGGTTTAGCTAGCTAAGCTAGCTAACGAAGTTATGTTAAGCCAGTAGGCTATGTCGTAAACTCACGTCCTTTTGCCATAAATGTGATGGTGATATTAAATTAAACTGCTCGATAATTAAGCGAAGAGCAAAATCCAGAGCGAGACTGTAACAGGCCCGTCAGCGGTATTATTCAGAAAATGGCCCCACGCACACAGGAGACGATGCTAGCACTGTACCGGGAACATGCTAACACACAAAACACACACAAATATTTCTCATTAATCCATTAAAACACACTGAACAATACAAGAAAGAACCCAATCAACGCATCATTGCTGGCATATACCCACATGCCTAAGAGTTGTTTTTTTAAATGTACTTGAGATTTGTTTTATTTTTTTATATATAGAATTACATTTTTACATATAAATGTATATAAATATATTACTACCTGCTAACACGCTTCCCTCAGCCCAGCAGCAAGCAGACACCGTCACGTGACACTCCGGGCGCGCGGCCGCCGCAGAACAACAGCGCCGGGAGCGCGCACACGACTTGCAAGCAAACTACAATAACAGAGTGCATACAACAGTACAGACTGCAAGACGCACAGTGTATGCTCCTTATAGCAAACGCATACAGTGTATGGCCTAAAATGACCGTTTAATAATAACAACTTCTCCGTTGTAAACTGATAACAGAAGCAAACTGGTGTATTTGAACGCGTGTGAGCTGTTTTAGGTCTGTAAATGTAGACGTACGGTATATATTTCCTTAGAAATTCCGCGGAATAAATCTCTACAAAATGACGTTTTTTATCTGTAAAATAAACACTGACAATAGAAGTCTTATTAAAAGCACTGCAGCTGCATAACGGTAGTGGCGTGCACGCGCATTGCTGAAATGCGCCGTGCGCGTTCACGACACAACCATGGAGTGCACGGCGCCCCCAACCTTCAATATTCTCCTATCTGTGCTATCCTGCTCTAATGCTTTAAATAAATAAATAAATAAATAAATAAATAAATAAATAAAAACACCACCACCACAGCGGCTGCTCTGTGTACAGAAATAAATAAGACACAATGCAAAATCAAATATGGAAGAAAAATACATCAATAGACTTTTATTCATTATTTTCTCTTTAAACAGTTCCTGGAATCGTTTTGCCTTGTTTCACATATCACCCCAACCCAGACAATTGTAAAAACACTCAGGTAGTGTGTATAAAAAAAGAGGGCACCACCAAAATTATGACGGTTAGTCCACACACACACACACACACACACACACACACGGAGACAGACAGACACTTTCAAACATTTACATAAAATGTATTCTCTCTCTATAAGATTTCCAAATATGTGTACACATTTATATATAAAATACATTTTAAAAGTGATGGTTATTCATTTAATATAGGGTCTTAACCACAATCTGCTCTATTTGTTCTAGGTTTTTTTTTTTTTCTTCCTTAGCAATGATCCATGAAGGTTTCGTGTTTAAAAAGAAAAGTCGACTCGCAAAAGTCTTTCACAGAAAGACTCAAGAAAGGCAACGATGTAACGGACTACCGCTCTGCCTCTGCTCAAAAAGAGAGGAAGAGGAGCTGAATCGTCTTCCCCTGACTGGAGCTCAGAAGCAACACTGCTGACGAAAGCGACTGTATTTCAGCAGCACGAGCGCTAGCGACGTACGAGGGCAGGAAATAAATTATAGCTGCTGAAAGAAAAACACAACAGCGTTGCCGATGTGACGTGTGCGTTAGGTTAGTCTTACTCACAAAGCAAAAAGACAATCCAAATTTAAAAAAAAAAAAAGAAAAAAAAAATCATACTCCACCCACTGTCAGAGGAAACAAATAAACAAACAAAAAAATATCCGTTGACGACGCTGTTCGTGTTTCATTCAGACATCATCTCTGGGTTTTGTCTGTTTGCAATCATCAGTCTCTCTGTGATCATCATGGCATAATATGACACAACAAAACTAAAAGTTAAGTTCTGCTACCAGACAGTCTTTTTTTTTTTTTTGCTCTTCTTCCATGTACTTCAGTCCACTGCAAGCAAGAGCTTGGCAGATTACGGGCTCATCAAATAGTCCACACCAAAATAACAGACTTTCTCTGCACCTCCAATCTTCGAGACGCGTTACATGAAACGCTGCAAAACAAAAAACGGTACAAACTGATCGAGCAGCCAAGATCCTGGAAAGGCTGTTAAATAGTTTTGTATCTTTACGCTTTGTCGGAGTCCTGAGGCGAGTCGCCGACCGAGGACTAGGTCTGAGGCACAGGCCTCGCTGCTGCTCGAAACTCTGCTTCATCACACACTTAAAAGAAATGAGGAGCCAAGAAAGACAGCACATGAATGAGAAACAAAAGAGGCAGACAAATTTTACTAATACACAAAACATTTAAAATAAAAAAAAAAAGTGATGAGAAGCACGTTGACGCTCCTGAGTCCAATGAAAGAAGAAACAGACAGATGAATGAAGACAGACAGACAGAGAGCTGCGGTGATGATCGGTATGTATAGTGAAGCTTAACAGCGACAGAGCCGAGAAAGCTAGCTCCAGAGCCCGGCGTAATTTCCATGCAGCCCCGAGCAGAGAGGTCCACCGGCCACAAACAGCTTGGTTCCAGAGTCGTCGTAGCAATGTGTGTAGACGGCGTTGGGAAAGGAGCTGATATCGGAGAAATAGCTTCTCCATGTTTCGTCATGGTTCTAGGACACAAAGACAATAAAGTGTTGCTTATGAGAGCCTTATTCAAAACATCCTGGAGGATTCAAAACCTGTTCCCTGAGAATACCTTAATCAGATATCATTATATTCAAACAGACAGGGAGAGAGACAGAAACAGAAAGACAGAGAGAGATAGACAGTCAGAGGCCCTGGCATTAACACGAGTCCTGGGTGATTGGATCGTAAGTGGTCAGTGTTAAGTACAGGTGTGAATGGGGTCAAATGTGTCTGGAAGATGCATGGTGATCCAATCTAATCTCAAACCCCATACGGAGTTGGTCTAGGGACGCATATGGCCACATAACACTTCTAGCGTGAACACACATGCATCTCGATGCTTCCTGGACAGCAACAGAGGACCAACTAAATGATAATATTGTTGCCCTGGATGAAAAATACATAATTAATCGGCGAGACTGCTTGGAAATCACACTCGATGGTAGAGCTCTCTGCTGCTAGGCTAAAGGATTAAGACGACGCTATGACACGAAGTTCGTTCGTCGTCTCGTCTCTCGTTCGTTTACAAGCATGAAACGTCTATAAAAAGCTACGCGAGATATGATTCGTGGGACGTTTCTGCCTGAAAATGAATGTGGTGGAAGGCTGCTGTAATAATCGTGCGGGACAGCCTTTCTCCAGTGGAACCGATGCACGAAATCCGATCGCAAGTGGTCGCTGGAGACTCGTTCGTAATTTCAACGACTGTGTCTCGTCTGTCCACTTGTGATCCGATCACCCACCATGCGTGTTAACGCCAGGTGTGAACGGGGCCAAAGAGAGAGAGACGGACAGAATCAGATTGATGGACAGAAAGAGAAACAAGCACACTTACAGACAGCGACTACGTTTACACGTACATCAATAGTCTGATATTAATTGGAATTTGGCAATATTCTAATTAGCGTTGAGTCACGAAGGCCGCAATCTGACTGCCCGTAGCCTGGATTCCCCAAATTCTGACGGTTCCCACCCATGGAATATGCCTGTTTTAATCAGAAACGTAAACACTTTATTCAGAAAGGCGATACACATGCGCATGCTCAGTCCGTAAGGAATTCTGGGTAGCGACGGCAGCATCTTGAATCTCCCAGGGAAATAACGGCGGGACAGGAAAAAGCGCAGGTGTAGCTCAGCGTACCTACGACAACCGTGTATACAGCGAAAACCCGATGCCTGTGAGGGGTATTCGGAATATCGCAATCCGAATACAGCCCTCAAACGGAATTTGATGTGCGTGTAAATGTAGTCAGTGAGAAGAGAAAGAAAGACAGGTAGACAGAAAAAAAGTAAAAAAGACACAGAGAGAAAGACGGAGAAAGAAACAGAGAGAGACAGAGAGGACAAGATCATTTTGTGAATCTATGAAAGAAAGAACGTGACTATGTACGCATTACATACGTACATGTATACATGTTATATAAAATTAGAAGATAACAAAGCAGCTCTGTACCAGCCAGCCTCTCCCCGTGGTTAGCTTGAGGATGCCGTCTGCAGGGGTCTTCCGGTACCCGCCGGGTGAATTGGATGGACCATCGAGGAACCGCTGAGCCCTGATGTCGTAGAAGAGCAGGGAGCCTTGGCCTGTGCCTACGGTCACTATGTGCTCGTAGAAGCTGACGGAGCGAATTCCTGTTCGCACATCATGTATATACAAGATTTAACGACTACATAAAAACTCTGATGAGAGAGAGAGCGAATAAAGGTGTATGACGGTGGAACATACCGCTGCCACGTTCTCTGGAGCTCACAGACTTGATGTTTTGGGAAGACTGCCGAGGATCGAGGAAGGACACGTGCGCCTGGGAGCCAACCGCGTATACGGACCAGTCCAGACCGTACGCCAGGCACACGTTCTCTTTGCAGTACGGAAGCTTCGTCGAGAGCTCCTGAAAACCAAGAACAGCGTAATAAGAATGAGAAATGTAAATAAGAATACTTGCAGGAATAAGCACAGGAGAGAGGGCTATGCTGCAGAAGGAAGAATACTCTACCTTACTCAGGTTGTCCTCGGCCTTCCATAAATGAAAATATCCGTCTAGAGAAACAGCACCCAGCTCCTGACAGAACACAAGCAAAGTACGTGTAAAAACAAAACAAAGCTAAAAACATTGTTTACATAATTTATAAATCAAGTACCTTGAGCGATGACGACGGAGACTGACCTTATGGCTGTTATTGAAGGCTAGGGCTCGCACTTTACAGTTGTACGGATGGGTGTACTCCTTAGGGATGTCTTTAAGGGCACGGTGGGAGATGTGGGCATAGCTGGGGACCCCTTCCTCAACCTGCTGTTTCTCTGCCAGACTTAGCACCTCTTCAGAGACCTCCCACAGACCCATGGAGCCATCCCGAGAACCTAACACAAAACACACACACACAAAAAAAAAAAAACCTTGAGACCGAAATACGTTTCTCTTTTGCATGTATATCTTAATCAGAAGTAAAGTCCCAGCATTTAAAAATTTTCTAATTCCTAAAAAGTCAAAAGGGACATTTAAAGTGCGTTTAATGATTTGATTTTAATGATTTAAATCTGATCGCTCGAACCACATCAGGAGGTGGTCTGGGACGCCTTCCAGACGAAACTGGACAAGTCTAAATGCATCTGGTTGTTGAAACCCCATACATCAGTGCTTTTCTCCTCCCAAACGGAAGTACGTCACTCGCTTTAGCCGTGCTAAATGACGGCATACCGCCAGAGATGAGTGTGCCTCCTCATTAAATTGCTTTGCAGGCTGAGGAAAAGGTCCAGCGCCATATTCGGAAACTGGATAGACAGTCTTGTTCCGAAAAAGAAGCCCGCACTATATCACCAGTATTTACGCCGAGCTTTCCTCCAGGTATCTCGTTGGGTTTTAAAATTCAGTACTGCCGACAGCGAAAATGCTGCACATGATAAGGGCTGCCTTTTGCGCCGTAAGCGTTGTAGCAAGCACGTTTGTTTTCTTTTCGACTGCATCCGTAAACCCAAATGGAGCAAGATAACGGTGGCTGTCGTTTCAGTTCAGCAGAAATGTACATTTGCATTTTATGTGGGAATAGAAGATCGGATTCGTATCCGTTTAGCTGAAACGCGTTATGTGGCCAAGTGTAAATGGAACCGTTTTTAACAAATCATATAGCTATCCGACAGAGAAAACGCACGAAGTGACCAAGTGTAAACAGGCCCTGTGAGAGATATTACACCTGTTCAAAATATTTTTTATAATACCTTTTTGAAAAAGAAAAAAAAAAAAAAAAAATACAAAAAAAAAAAAAAAAACCCCTTACTCAAAATATAGACTGAACACCACCTACGTAAGGCAAACTGCATGCAGGGTTTGTTCAGACAAACAAAAATAAACCAATACAGCCATGATTAACAGTTAAATCCTGAACAAGCATTACAATTTCCTCACTCGGCTTTAGGATCCTGTTGAAACGTTGATGAATGGGACTCGTCTATCAAGCTGGATATGATCATTTTATGATTTAGGTATTGAGTAAAGAAATTTGGTATTCGTAAAAATCCCGCAAATTCAGAAAATAAATAAATAAATCATATCCTACTAGTGCTCTCGAGTGTGTGTAAATTTACATGTAGGCAGACTATAATGTAAATCTCGACTTGATCGACTTCTTCAAATTTGCATAGAGTACTGTACTTTTATATTATGGGATATACTGGCGAGTTTAATTCGCTTGGTTTTTATTACGTTTAAAGTATTTAGCAGACGCCCTTATCCGGAGCTACTTATAGAAGAGCTTTAGAGTTTCTATCAAAAACTCCTCCTCATGCTAGTTCATGAGGTCAGGAACCTAGGTCAAGAACACCATCGAGAACATCATGTTAAACCCGGTGACCTTTTTATTATTATTGGCATTAATTAAAGGATATGTGAATTAAGAAAGTGAGCAGACATAAACCTAAATAAATTAAGACAAAACCAAACGAATCATTCACTTACAACAAAAGAAATCCCGCTGTAAAAACGGAGGAGGGCCGGGCCTGTCTGCATAGAGCCGTAAACAAAAACCTCAGCTGACGGAAGATTCAGCACTTGCTATTTATTATTAATATTATATATTGTCAAAGTTTTTTTTTTTTTTTTTTTTTGCATAGCAGCGAGTCAAAATAACGTCCACTTCTGCCTTTTGACCTTCATCGATTATTCGGTGCTCCCAGCTGTCTCAGCACTTTTACGGATATATGCAAATATATGGAAATATGCATTAACTATATGCAAATATAAAGAAAATCAGCCTTTCCAAAACTTGTCCGAAAATCTGTTCGGTTTGGCTTAGGCAAAACATTTGCACACGACTTTTAACTGTTGGGGAAAAAAGATGGAGTAAATCTGGTGCATGGTATTTTTAACTTGGATTTGCTAAACGGCGTATAAAGAACGGGGCACAGATCTTCAGTGTCTTTGTTTGTCGTCGCTGTATACATTTGCATCACTGAGCAGCTTAATAAAAGGAGGCTGCTCAGAGCTTTAGTGATTTAGTGAAGCCTTCTTAGCTAAAAATAAATTGGTTACAGCAGACTAGCTGTCACGATCATATACGAACCATAAGCATTCATGATGTGTGAGCTGTTTAGTTCATGTCAGCACAAACAGTCCTACAGGCAGCATTTTTGTTTCTACTCAAAACAAAGGCCATGGTCAGCAAATGGTCAGCTGCTGTTTTGTCTTTTGACCGGTACACAGATTTGTTGTATGAAGGATTAAATCTGCCGAGCAGACAAACGTTAAATGCAAGCCTGTTACCTGATACAGCCATTGTGTCACTGATCCAGGCAATGGAAAAGATCCAGTCATTGTGACCATCCTGAAAAAAAGTAAAATAAAATAATAAGAAAGCAGTAATATTTCTCATTCTAATTAAGCTTACATAAAATGCAAAACATAAAATTCTATAAGTAATAAATAATAAATAATTCTATAAAATCACCCCGCCTTTTGTCAATAAAGACTAATAGACGTGCAAAATAAAACTAAGATGTCCACTGAAAGCAGACTCACGTCGCCGACGCAGACAGGGTCCAGTGTGGGAAGTCGATAGACAGCCAGGCTGTTCGGGTTATCTCCTCCGGTAGCCAGTAGGGTACGTGAAGGGTTGAGCTCGATGGCGTGGATGCCACAGCCCTGCTGGGCATCCAGTCCACTAGCTAATCCTGGGTTTTGAAAGCCCGGGTTGCCTATCACACCCATGCCTAGGGAGCCCTGTCCCTCTCTGTCCTTTAGCATCGGGATCCGGGTAATCTGGCCTGTGAGCACGTCTACCACAAACAGCTGAACAAACAGAAGGACAATAAAACAATACAGAGGACGATGTAAAAAATTGCTTAAACTTGCAATATTTGGTTAAAAAAAAAGAAAAGAAAAAAAAATGTGAAAAAAAACTATAAGTGACAAATTTCAGCAAAATACATCAAATACTGTGACAAAAGGGTAGGAGCTAAGAAGTGAAGACAGGAAGACTAAAAAAAATTTAAAATACGAGGCGGAAAAACAGAAATAAGAAGCACCCTAAAATTTTACCGTTGAGGTCATAAGCTTACATACGCCTTGCAGAATCTGCAAAATGTTAATTAATAAAACAAAAAATAAGAGGGATCATAAATATTACATTTTGGTTTGTTTTTTTTATTTAGTACTGCCCTAAATAAGCAGTTTCATTTCACGCAACAGATTTACCATTTCACACAACAGATGTTTACATACAGATGTTTACATATAGTCCACAAGACCCAATAATAACTGAACTCACACAAATGAACCAGTTCAAAAAACCAGTACATACACTCGATTTTTAATCCTGTGTGTTGTTACCTGGATGATCAGCGACTGTGTTTATGTTTTGTGAGAGTTGTTCACGAGTCCCGTGTTTGTCCTGAGCAGTTAAACTGCCCACTGGTCCTGCACATTATTTGCTTTTCCAGCATCTTCTGCGTATTTAACCCCTTTCCAACAGCAGCTATATGATGTCGAGATCCATCTTTTCACGCCGAGGACAACTGAGGGACTCGTACACAACTATTACAAAAAGGTGCAAACATTCACTGATGCTCAAGAAGGCAAAGTTTACAGATAACTCAGGGCAAATAAAAGACAAAATGCACATTTTATGATGCCTTTTATTATTATTATTATTATTATTATTATTATTATTATTAATAATAATAATATTTAGCAGATTCTGCAAAATCAGGTGTATGTAAACTTTTGACCTCAATTGTAAAACTATTGTTTTATTTAAAAAATAATAGTAATAATAAACTGTGTTGGCTGTGCGCTTTTATTACTATATTACCTCCCCAACAGAGTTTTTAGACTGGTGATGGTATTTCCATGACCTAGTGAACCAGTATCAGGACGAACTTATTGCTAAAGACTTCGAAGCACTTCTGTAAGTCGCTCTGGATAAGGGCGTCTACCAAATGCTATAAACGTAACGTAAATGTAGCTGTACACTGTTTATCAAGCAGCAGAGAACATTCCCAGTTTAGCACGGTGCTGCAAACAGAAACACTCAGATCTCACCGTGTTGCACTTGGTCCCGCACACCACCTGACGCTGACTGAGCCACTGAGAGGCAAACACCTTGTTGAGGCAGCCCAGGGAGAACTCGCGCTCTCGGAGGATTCCTGGGATGCGCCCTGCAGCGAAGCCACGCAAGCTGCGCTGGAACCTCCACTCGTGCTGCTTCTGTGGACGAAATTCCCGTCCGCGGATGGCGGACACCATTGACTGACGGCCCTGCCACCACTGCTGGGCATGACGTGATGAAGAGGACACACGGGCACGCTTATACACAGACTGGCACCAATCAAGCTAAAGAAGATAAAAGGAACGGTTAGCAGCTGTTTCCTCATTATTTCTCAAGAGTATAACGAGCTTCATTCGTATCGCATCTTCATTTAATCCACTCAATCTTTTTTTTTTTTTACAGTAATTTGACATAAAAGGACACTAAATGATCTTGTAACAGAAACAGATGGTCTTAACAACATTTTTAACAAGACAGTGCAGGCATATTGCCACAGTACATCAAGTAAACAACTGATTACAGAATCAAAATTAGGGTAAATAACCTCCTAAAATAAGATATGGTTAACATTTGAGAAAACCTAGACCTAGTAGTGTTAAAACATTATGTTGTTACTCGAATATACTGTCTCAAATATTCTATAAGAATGAGTAAAGCTTGAGACTTGATTCATTTGATCACGTACTAGTACACTCCATAGGAGATCACATGGGAAAAGCGAAATATATAAAAATAGAAGTTCAATATACGCCGCAAAGTTACACACGATGTTCCGACCTCAGGATATTATGTGGCCCATATAGTGTCTATAAAATCGGTCCCTCCAGGATTTTGCAATCACAGAAGTTAACTTGCAATTTTTCGCAATGACACGCGTTCAGGGAAAGCCCTCTTTGATTCGCGTGCGTCGAACATGAGTACAGATAAAAGGTCTCATTTACCAACAAACATCACTGCGAAAGACCGTGCAAAACTATTTTGTGCGATTTCACCAGTCCAAGTAGTTTTCCGCAAAAAAAAAGCATACAAAAACACTGCAAGTTGCGTCACGAATTCTGAAAATAGTCGCGATAAAATTAAACATTTATGGTCGCAACAATCACAAACAAGAATTCTGGATTGGAAAGATTAAAAAAGGGGGGGGGGGGGGGGGGAGTCATAGCGTATACAACGTGACAGACAGTGGTTCAGAAGAAACCCTGTAATGATGATGATGCCCTTCAAACGAGACAAACAAAACAGAATTCAGACTGGTTGGACATTGAGTATCTAGGCAAAGGGCTACATCTCTGTACAGACACAAACAGAAGTGGCTGCATAACTCCGGTGTGCGGCGGTCGGCTGCTAGTTTTTATGCCCGTAAACAAATACACCCACGCACTGACCTGACCTGACTGAACATAGAAGAAAAGAGTGACATTTGAAAGCATCTGGCACAAAATTATTTTAGTACAAAACTGTACCTGAATCACCTCGTAAATGAGACCTATTCTTAGCGCAGATGCAAAGAGAAAAACGTTCTGATTTCAATAATAAAGCGTGCGACCCTGCATGATAGAACTGGCCGTTATAATGAACTACATCTGAGCCTCACACTTTATACAGCTGTGCTCATAAATTTACATACGCCTCACAGAACTTGCAAAAATGTTAATAATTGAAAAAAATAAGACGCATCATTAAAATTGCGTTGTGTTCTTTATTGAGTCCTGTGCTAAATAAGCTATTTCAGATAATCGATGTTTACATATAGCCCACAAGACCCAATAACAACTGAATTTACCAAATGAACCAGTTTAAAAAATAAATAAATAAATAAAATTTTTAAAAAAACAAAATACCTGGACAATCAACGACTGTTTTTATGTTTTGTGAAAGTTGTTCATGAGTCCGGTGTTTGTCCTGAGCAGTTAAACTGCCCACTGTTATCCAGAAAAATCCTCCAGGTCCTGCACATTCTTTGCTTTTCCAGCATATTCTGCGTATTTAACCCCTCTCCTACAAACGATGTTCAGATCCATCTTTTCACACTGACAACTGAGGGACTCGTACACAACTATTACAGAAGATGTAAACATTCGCTGATTCTCAAGAAGGCAGCACGTTACATTAAGAGCCAGAGGGGTGTAAACTTTTGAACAGGATAATCGGATTGTAAGTTGCTATTTTGTTTAAATATCTTTTCCGGTTTAGTACTGCCTTCAGAAGCTACACAAGATAGTTTCCCAGAAGACATAAAGAATAATTTATACCACTATATAATATAACAAATAATTTTATAGGCTTGAATAAATAAATGAATAAATAAACAAAACTAAGCCTGAGGGCGCTGTGGGATACGGTATTGTGATAGCCCCGCATGGGGAGAGGAGGAGAATTGAAACGAAGTCGCACGTTTCTCTGACAAATACTTTATTACTTTTAAGTGTAGTATACGTAGTATACCACAAGCCTAGAACACTTTGAAAGAAATATCAGTAGGACGGTAACCTAAATAATATGTTCAAAATCTAAACATTAAATTAAATAAAAAAAACGCGGCTTGGTGACACACCTGGAGTTGGCTCCCGAGTTTTGTAGGCTAGTGTTTTCCAGTAGAACACAAAGCTGACATGATATGGCTTCAACCAAATTTATTGGTTCACCTCTCTCCCTCTCTCTTTAGGCACGAATCCAAAAGGTTCCGAGATCGCCGATGTAACATTCGGTTTCCCAACAAGATTCATCGCAGCGGCAGAACCCGAAGCGAAATCGCACAACTCGCCTGACTGGATTTTGCAGCGCTCAAACAAACCCGCGCCAAACTAACAGAACACCATAGAAGGCGGTTGATTATGATTACGTAATTAGTGTATTAATATAAAATCTTCCGCTATATGGTAGGCTGTAAATACAAATTAATATAGCGGCTGTTAATAATTATTATTACACTTGTACACAAAACATCGTCTGGGAAATGACTTGTGCTTGCGGTTAGTTAAAAAAAAAAAAAAAAAAAAAAACGCTCGTGTTCCATTTGAGACGATACTACCCTTCGTAAAACTCATACACTAGACGGCAGAGCGCATAATGTAAGTGTATAGTACGTCACTCGGGACAAAACTTTGGTCTGTACTCTCCAATGTGTGTTTTGAGAAGTAACGCAATGAGTGTGCAGACCAACTAATCAATAATGAGAATCGTTGACAATGATTTTCATAATCGATTTGTTACAGCTGTACTTGTGATTGCAACAACCAACAAACATTATACATGATACTTTATGATCACGTTATAATGGTTAAAAAGAACTCTTCAGTAGCTTTCAAACAACACCATATACATGGTGCTGCGACTTAAGCTGCCCACAAGAGAGACCACTGGACAACGGCCATTTTAGCCAACTTTGGAGCTCGGTTTCTGCTACGGAGCTCATTATTGCTGCGTCCCAATTTGCCTACTACTCTTCCCAAACAACTTTCAAGATTAGAATTAGTGTGTCCCAAATTGTAGTATGCTGAAATGAGTATCCCAAAGGTACCCGGATGGTCTACTACTTCCAGGAGATACAGAGCCGCTAATATTGCCCACAACTCCTTGTGCGAGGAGATTTGTGACTGTTTGCTTCACCAAATTCAATCTGCAAACATGGTGCGTTTTAGAGAGGTGTAAATGAAATATGGAAAAAAAAATGAATCAAGGGAATGGTAAATTAAAATCTATACGAAATAACGAATGAAGCAACGAGGAGTTTGTTTATGGTGACGGTGTGCGTAACTAGGCGACAACATCCTCTTCCGTTACATGACGTGTCAGTACTTGCATACTCTTTTGCTACGCATTCAAAAGTACGTACTTTTTCCTTCACAAAAAGTGCATGCACTTTTGGTGCATAGTATAAGTTGGCGAATTGAGACACAGAATATGTTTCAATTTCCAACACTTTGTTTTAGTTATTAATCAAAATAATTGGAAAAAATGTATACATTTTTTATGAAATTTATTTTAAAACGACATGTTGAACCTGTAATAACTTTTGTGTACGATATTACACCCCTGTACATAGCGATTTTTACTTTATTACTTTTAATTTTACCCAAACACACCATGTTTTCACATTTTCACGATTCAGAAATTTTTTTTAAAAAAGGTCCCTTTTCGGTCAACGGTTTTCTTCGTTCGTTTTTCGTTCACGTTTCCCGGCGATTCGAAACGCGAAGGCGGTATCGTGAATCGATTCACTACACCCCTAACAGCTCGTCGTAATGCAAAGCACCAAGTCCTCAGTCCTGAAGGAAACTTACTGACAAAAGCACCGACACTGGAGACTCCTTCCTTAAACGTAAAACAAGCCTCTCCTTACAGAAACCTTTGCATCGCATCAACGCTTAGATGCTTTCTTTTGGTTTTAATATGTATAAACAGGGTCATCAATCAAATGTCAATGGAAAACAGTGAAAGGAAAATAAAGAAAGAAAGAAAGAAAGAAAGAAGAGTAGTTTACAAATATTCCAACAGAAACATATTTAATGTATGGACTTTTCCCTTTAACAGAGACTTGATTAAACATCCAAGTAGTAAAAAAAAAAAAAATGGCTCATTTTCTGCTCATAGTTTTTTGTTGTTGTTTTTTGGGAATAAAGTAAAGATCACTGACTGACACACATACACACACAGACACTTATAAACATATATCTACTGAATTTATACCAAACTAGCAGGTTGTAAACAACACTCCACACAGCTAGCCTCTACCAATTACACGAAAACCTAAAGCAGATATTACTACTCCTCGCTCAGCTTTCTTTCTTTTTTTTCTTTTTTATAGCTCTAGCTAGCTAACTACAGATAACACAGCAGTTTTATTATTTATTAACTAGCCTCTCATGTATGCTAACACGTGAACCTAGCTAATCAGGGTCAGAGGTGTTAGCCTAGTTACATAACCGTTAAATTAACGTTGGATGTACTCGAGGTGTCGGCTTTACCTGGAGATTCGGTTACGTTTAAATGTATTTATTTTTAAATTTATATTCCGAACATTCAGTTAATTACGAGAATAACACTATAGCGCTAGTTAGCCTGCTAGCCGGTCACTGTTAGCAATAGTACATTATGGTATGGTTATTATTGTGGTCTGGAGAAATTAGTCAATATTAGCTGTGGTGTTTTTTATTTTATTTTTTATTTTTTACGCTAATAAACGTCTTTAAAGAGCTGTCAGTTAACGTTAAACCAGGTTATGATTCTAAATAATCAGTTAAAAAAAAGAGCGCTCGCGCTAGCTAGCTAGCTAGCTAAACAGCGCTAGTTGCGTCCAGTAGCCCGATTTAGCCGAGACAGAACCTACCTGTTGTTCCTTGAGCTCCCCTGCCTTCCTTTTCCTGCTAACTGTTTTTCTCGCCATAATCCGACACACACAAGTCCCTCACCCACATGGAGGGCAGTACGAGCGACGCTGAGAAGTGGGGCATATAACGGCGCTGACGGCGGGGGGTTTAATTAAGTGATGTGGATGTTAATATCCTTTAAGGCCTTGTCAGCTAGCCCAGTTGCTATGGCTGAAATGTTTGCTACTGACTCCGCCCTTCATTGCAACGTCATCATATTCCGTTCTATATATATTTTTTTTTTTCTTTTTTTTTTCTATTCAAACGTCATCACCAACCGCAGCGCGGTACGTTGCTCAGGTCAAACGTCGAAAGGTCGAAAGTTTTCCCCACCCGTATTCAGATAAACCCCGCCTATTGGCTAACAGCAGCTGATTGGACAGTTCGTTGATAAGGACCAAATACTAACCAATGGTAGAGTTGAAGGCGGTTCGTTTCTTTGAATACGAGTGGAAAAGAAACACCGTGTGTAGAAGGCGTACTTGTGCATTTCCGGTGTTTACCAATGTGATAGATGTATTAATTTAAATTATAACTAAAGGAAAAGGAAAGGAATGGGATGTTCAGAGGGCACATATGGGAGGGATTATCAGGTGTCCACAAAGTTTTTTTCTAAATAATGTGTGTGCATTTATATACACACACGCACACTGAGTCCACTTTAATAGGAACACCCATACACCTGCTCATATATGCAGTTAACTGTTAGTTATCCAATGCATAAAATGAGGGTCAAGAGCTTCAGTTAATGTTCACATCAAACAATCAAACATCAGAATGGGGGGAAATGTGATCTCTGTGACTTTAACCGTGGCATTGTTGTGGTTACCAGTTGGGCTGGTTTGAGTATTTCAGAAAATCTTCTCGGATTTTCACACACAACAGTCGCTAGAGTTTACACAGAATGATACGAAAAACAAAAAAACATCCAGCGTTGGCCAGGATTTTTCAAGCTGACAGGAAGGCTACAGTAACTCAAATAACTACTCTGTACAACCACAATGAGCTGAAAAGCATCTCAGAACACATAATACATCGAAGCTTGTGGTGGATTGGCTACAACAGCAGAAGACCTTAGCAGAAGTCTTGTATAAGCCAAGAACGGGAAGCTGAGGCTACAGTAGGCGCAGACTCACCAAAACTGGTTAAATGGGGGGAAATAATAAGTATTTTTCCAATCTAATTTTCTGACAGCAACTCTGATAGCAGTTCCAGCTGCAAGACAAATCACATTTTTATTAATGCACTCGTTCTCAATATGGTGAGCTTTCTGTTAGAAGATATTAATGGAAGGAGTCTCCAATGTCAGCGCTTTGTAACGGTCAGAAGTTTTCCACCACAGGAAGTCTTCAGGACTTCAGGACATGACAAGCTGCAAATTTTTGTCAATTTCAAGAGAGAGAAAAAAAGGAGGTTGGTGAGGGAATGACAGTGTAGTGGTGAGGTGTTTATACTATAAGAGACAACAGGAGCTAACTGGATTAGATTAAATGCAACTATTAATGGATAAAAAGTAGCATTTGTTGTTATTTGAAACCTCAATTTTCCATATGGCCAAGAAACTTGTACCTTTAGATTTAATATAGTTTATACATCTGCCTCCACTAAGCCAAGCTGTAGCTTTTCAATCAATAAATCTTACTTCTAGGCGTTGAAGCTGTTGAACCTGCTGAGCAATACTCTTTTAAAAAAATACTAGCTGATAAAACACTGGGTGTAATGATTATGAGAAAACAAAAATCCTGAGTGCATTAAAGGAATACTCCAGTGTATTTTAACCTAATCTACGGTACCTATTTCAACAATCTCAACCATAAGTGATAAAGGTCAGGTTTCAGTATTAGTTCCCTAAAACAAAGGCCCAATACCTTATTTTCTTGCTTGTTTTTACGTCATATTAACGAGAAACCCAGCGTAGAAGTAAAGGAGACAGCAAACGTCTGGAATCAAAGTCCCAGAATGCAATGCAGCTATATGACTCAGTTATGTCAGAGACTTTGGTCAGCTAGTTAAGAGTTTAACAGTGGTATTGGCATGTATGTTGAAGCTCTGGAAGTTTGAGCAGAGTCTACAGACAAGGAGGTGAGAAAGCTAGACAGACTAAAGCGCCGCATCACTCTCTTTAATTACAGTGCTGTGAAAACCTAATTTTCCCTGATTTCTTCTGTTTTTGTGTACATCTCATACTAAATAGTTTTAGATCTTCAAACGAAATACAACATAAAACAAAGGTGACCTGAGTAAACACACAATACAGGTTTTATTTTATTGAAGAAAAAAAAAGTTATCCAACACCTATCACCCATGTAAAAAACTAATTGCCCGCTTACCCTTAAAATCTGAAGCAGCAAAACAACCCCACACCGTCACACTTCCACCACCATGCTTCACTGTAGCTATGATGTTCTTTTACACCAGATGTAACGGGATCCGTCTTCCAAACAGTTCCACTCTTGACTCATTAATCCACAGAATATTCTCCCAAAAAGTTTGTAAATCATCATGGTGTGTTTTGGCTAAATTCAGACGAGCCTTAATGTTCTTCTGGGTTAGCAGTGGTTTTCACCACACCACTCTTCCATAGATGCCATTTTTGCCCAGTGTCTTTCTCATAGTGGAGTCATGAACAGTGCCGTTTATTGATGTAAGAGAGACCTGTAGTTCCTTCGATGTTGTCCTTGCTCTTTTACGATGTGCTGGATAAGTGGTCGCTGTGCTCTTGTAGGAATTTCGGAAGGTCGGCCACTTCTGTGAAGGTTCACTACTGTGCAGTTTCTTTTCCATTTGGAGATAATGGCTCTCACTGTGTTTCTTTGGAGTCACAGAGCCTTTGAAATAGCTTTGTAACCCTTCCCAGACTGATGTATTTAAATCACCTTCTTCCTCATCATTTCTGGAATTTCTTTCAACTTTGGCACAGTATCTTACCGTGCAAGACCTTTTAACCAACTTCATACTGTTGAGAAACTTCTATTTAAGTGTTGATTTGATTGAACAGGGTTTGCAGTGATCAGGCCTGGTTACAGCTAGTCCAGCTGAACCCCATTATGAATGCAGTTTCATACAGTAAATTTGGGGAATTAGTAACAACGTGGGCAAATACATTTTCACACAGGCCCAGATGGTATTGGATAACTATTTTGCTTCAATAAATATCATTTAAAAACTGTATTTCATGTTTACTCAAGTTGCCTTTGTTTTATCTTAGATTTTGTTTTAATTTCTGGAACAATTTAGTATGAGATATACACAAAAACAGAAGAAATCAGGATGGGTGTGAACACTTTTTCACAGCGCTGTAGAGATGAAGCGAGAGCTACATAAAACAGGCACCACTATCAGCAGGTAGTCAAGTGGCATTGTGGGGAATACAAGAAACCATTAACCAAAGTGTAGATAGATCACCATGTTGATGAAAGAAGTTCAAAGGGGAAAAAAACGTCAGAATTTCATTCCAAAACAAATCTTGGACGTCACTGAACGCTCAAGTCGATCAAGGCAGATTTTTCCCTTTCAAGCAAATATAACAATCAAAAAAAAAAAAGTGAATTGTTATGATTGAGCATTTCAGTGTAAATGTCACATCCACAAGCTACTGGTAAAGAATTTCCAAGTCTTTATTACAGATTGAAGGTGTCAGTGTATCTTGAACATATTTAAATACATTTATATTAATAATCTGTGATTCTTTGTGCCTTTTCAGCCTTGCATGGCATTTGTACGCAGAAGCATTGACACACATAAATATTGCATTCCCAGGAACACACCAGTTTCTCTTTCCATTCCAGTGTAAAAGCTCTTCGGCTGCGGATTTCCTTTCTCGTATTTGTCGTCCTGTTTCTCGCAAAGCGCTGCGCTCGTTAGTTCTGTTAATGCGGTTCCTATATAATGCAGAGGGCAAATAAACCAGATCTCGAACAAGACGACTGTTTGTTAAACAGCTCGACGGATGAACATATCGTTAAAAGGATGTACAGCAGAGACAGGTGGAAGAAAAACAAACGAAAGCCAGGCGGCAGCAAGAACAGAAAGGGCACTTCAAGGTCTCTGTTCAGACATGGCATGTGTATGAACGAGTATTAAGTTCTCATCACTTATGAAAGACGTAGCAGCGCTGTAGCAGAGTCCAATCGCGCTCCTGGTGCGCTCCTCTCAGGCCCGCATCCTAGGCATCGCCCCACGTCTGCCTGTTTCTATGGCGATGGAGAAAGGAGGACGACTCGGGGTCCTCTTGCCCACAATCACACAAACATCACTTAATAGGATCATAGCTGAGGTCGGATGAATGGTCCGATCAAACCCTACCTTGAAGGGCACGTTTTTATTTTATAGTTTTTTTTAAGGGATATTATGTTCACTTGTCCGGTCTCAAACACCCTCACTACATCCCTACCTCTGCTGCTCACACTCACATGCTCGACCCCCCCATCCCCCCTCTCTTTCCTTCTCTCTCTCTCTCTCTCTCTCTCACAGTGGATGCAGTGTTGAGGAGTAAAGGAGGGGCGGATCAAGGAGGAGACGCCGCTCTGGTTCAGCTTGCAGTCGCACGAGCCATTAAGTCCTCCAGAGCTTTGTCCTGGTCATTATTGTGCACTAAAAGGACCTCTTTAATGGTGTCTCTCTCAAAGCCCATCTCACCGAACCGAGACATCAACTGCAGAAACTGCAGAGCCTAAAAGAGAAAAAAAAAAAAAAACACAACACTAATCATTAATAATGCGAGAACACTTTCAAAACTCTCAAATGTCTCTCAGGTGCAAGTAAAAACTTTAAAGAGCTACATTACATCCATTTCACCAGGTAAGGAAAGTTACAAAAGACATACCATTGAGCGTACCACCCAGTGACAAGTCTATGAACACTGAAAAGTACCTTTTTTTTTTTTAAACAAAGAATAAAACACTTTGGGGAAATACTGTTATATGAAAATAAATCTACGAGGTGATGTGACCAGATGCAAAGTGGAGTAACTGTAGCCACCCTGAAGCTTATTATTCTCTTATAGCACCATGTCCTGAAGTATCACCTAGACATTTTTCGCACAGAGCACAGTTTTCAGTCTGCTCGGATTTACATCATTAACCGTGAAATAATCCAGACTGCTGTCATTTTGTGTCGTCTGTTCATTAGCGAGACGACGTTCACTAGGAATCCATCGCATAGTATCAAAGCCGTTTTTTCCTTATACAAGTATGAGCAAACAATTTCGATATCTAGGAATCACTCTGAAATGACCACGTTCATTTTGTTTGCATTAAATCCTTTGTGTCCCAGTGCGACAAATGACAAACCTTCTCCTCCGAGCACTGGTACATTTCCAAACACTCTTCCACCGCCGTGGCGTCAAAACCTCGCTCACACAGTTGACCGTGGACAAAAAGATACTCCAGCACCTGAGGACGGACGACAAATCCTTTAGAAATCAGTCGCTACAGCAGGACAAAAAGGTTTCGTTTGACTGACTGTTATTATGCTAGCGCAGGAACAGGATCCCAGTTTATGAATCGGTTCCTGCGTTTACTAGAACGTAAGCCAACCTGTTCGACGTTCTGCCCTTGTCTCCGCATGGCTTTGAGGACGCCTTCGTAAGAGTAGCCCATGCCTACTACAGTCTCCACACACTGGCGCTCACTGGGAGAGAGACTGAGCAGGATTTCTCCCACAGGTGCTGGGTATGAAGGAGGACCGGCTGCAGGGACAGGGTTCGACTGAGAGGACAGAGACACAAACAAATTGACTTTGTAGTTGTAACAGCTACATACAGTTTCTAAAGATAACTAGTTAAACGCTAATTAAGTAATACACTAATTGGTGTGAAAACAGGTTGTTTGTAGGGCTGCACCTAACGATTATTTTGATAATAGATTAATCCGTCGATTATTTCTTCGATTAATTGGATTAAAAAGCCAATTTTTATTTTCTGTATTTTAAAAAGAAACCAAACAAAAACGTTATTTCACATTCTGCCCGATATTGTCCTTCAAACATTGTGCAAATTGAAGGCTGTGAAAATTAAATGTATCTATGTGGGCTATGCTATACATTACGCAAAGGATTTTTAAAAATATTAACATTATATTTCGAAAACAAAACAAAAAAAAAAAACAACTGATTGTCCACAAGCTTTAAAGCAGAAGTTAAATCACTATATTAAAAACGCTAAAAAAGAAAAACAAAAGCACGAACGAAGTGTTAACTGGTACAGTAAGAGGCTGAATGTTCTGCAGTAACACACATTCACTCATTTGAACACAGTAACATGTTATTTTATTCTGGAAATGTGACACTTCTTACATTTATATACAATTACATGTTATAACCCCGTTACAGTTACTGCTCTCATAAATACACAGTTACTTTGTTTCTAAATATCGCTAAATATGGCATCAAACAACATATTTGATCAAAATGAATATTTTAGTCAGAGTTATTGATGCGTGGACTCGCACTCGTTCAGTGAAGTTGAATGGAGACTCACTCGCAGTCAGGACGAGCGTTTATGTAAAATGGAAATACTGGCGTGAATTTCTAACGTTCACAGATAAGGACATAAATGTAAAAATGTCATTTCTACGCTGAAGAAAACAAGTCTGGAACACATTAAACCGCACACACATCTGTCACAGCATCTGACTCGACAAGCCACGTTAATACACTTGCGAGTTTGTTTGAAGCGCTTAATATAAAACAAACACATACCGGATCTTGCGCTTTTCCTGCAGTAGCTCGCTCTGTGACCCCAGCTGTTTCTCAGATGTGTTTTATTCATAGAAATGCATTTTTCTCCGTTGTGAATGAAATTCGTTGTCAATTATTGTAATTATCGATTAGTTGTTGCAGCCCTAGTTGTTTGACTTGCAAGGTAAATACTTGGCTTCATATCAACTTCGTTGCCGGATTAGTTAAGCAAGCCGACTCTCCTAGCCACATACAATCGCCAGATGCACCAACAATCACTACTACTTCCTTCCAAGCTTTATTATTCTTGCAACGTCCCTATACAAATGTAACGTTGATGTACATGACAGGATAAGATGAAGATGTGTGCCAAACAGTAAACGGGAACAGACTGCAGGTAGGAACTAAAGTTGTGAATGGGGAACTGAAAAGATGTCGGACCACATGTGCCGCAGGATTGGTCCGAGGAGGCTTGAGAAAACTTCGATTCGAATGTTGCTTTTCGCTCTTTTTCCATACGCACGCACATAGAAAACGAAACATCATCTGTCACACCTTGTCATTTTCTAGTTTGAAGTTTGTAGTCAGACTACACCAGTGATACAGAGAAGAAATTACAATTCTTATCCAGTACCTGCTTTGGTGTGCCATTTGGTGCATGGCCCGGTAACTCTACAGGCAGTGTAGAACTGGTATGTGGTGTGGATCTCAGCATGGAGAGTGGAGTACCGTTGGGTAAGCTTCGCCGTGGGGGTGCTGGATATGTAGTAAAGCGAGGGTCCGAGGCGGAATCTCCTGGCTCCGACAGCTTGGGGAAAGTCAGCGAGCGAATGTTACAGGGGCGTTCGGCATCGATCTGTCCCTTGGACATTGCCACACCACCAACACCTGCCTGCTCCAAGTCCAGCAGTCCCACCAGGCCGTTGGGTTTATGGAAGATATCCACTTTGGCCTGCTGAGGTGGTGCAGCGTTGTCTTCTCCACCAGTGCTTTCAGGAGTCGAGACAGACGCAGACGCCTGCGGTTGGCTCTGGAGGATACTTCGGAGCTCCTCTTTGTCATCTAGAGTTTTCAGCTCCAGCTTGTCGAAGGGGTCCTCCTCCCGCTCGAAGTCGGCCAGATTGAGGCTCTGAGGCGCAGGGCTGCTGGCTGCTGGCTGCGCTGGGCCGAATCTCGGGGCCGGGAGCGGGGTCAGGATAGCGTTGTGCCATAGACCTGCTAGGACCGGGTTCAGCGCCGGTGGGAGGAGGTCCTGCTCCTCAGCGGGACGGGCTTTCTTTCCACCGGCCAGTCCGGCATCACCGTCCTGTAAGGCGGCGGCCTGTCTGTCTTTTTCTTCTGCCCGCCTGGATTCGGCTTCCCGAGCCTCAGCAGCTCGTGCCTTGTTCAGGTCGTCCCCCCAGCGCACACTAAGCTTCTCTAGATTGAAGTCATACTGGAAGAGACGCAATGTAATATAATCAGCTCCAGAAATGTTATGCCAACTATTTTAGGATTTAGACTTTCCATAAGGGAAGGGAAATACGGAATACACGTGTTTAATGGGAAAAACCCCTTATTGGAAGAACAAGTGTAAAACACTGAGTAGAATATCAAGGTTTGTTTTTAAATGAGGAGTCATTTATTTAACATTTTTGGAAGGGGTCTCCAAGGTCAGCACTTTGTAACATTTTTTG